>NW_022290904.1:0-50000 GCF_902635505.1 Sarcophilus harrisii | reverse complement strand
AAGGAAATTGGAATTAAAAATTTTTTTTAAAAAAAAATTTGAAAAAAAAAAAAATTTTTTTTTTAATTTAAAATTTTAAAAACTTCCCCCTTTTTTTTTTTTTTTTTTAAAAAAAAAAAATTTTTTTAATTTAAAAAAAAACCCCCTTAAAAATTTTTTTGGGGTTTTTTTTTAAAGGGGTTTTTAAAAAAAAATTAAAAACTTTTTTTAAAAATTTAAATTTTTTTTTATTTTTTTTTTTTTTTTTTAAAAAAATTTTAAAAACAGGGTTTTTCCCTTTTTTTTTTTTAAAAAATTTTTATTTTTTTTTTTTTTGGGCCCCTTTTTTTTAAAAAAAAAAAAAGGGCCCCCCGGGGTTTTTCCCCAAATTAAAAAATTTAAAAATTTTCCCCCTTTTTTTAAAATTTTTTTTTTTTTAAAAGGGGAAAATTTTTTTTCCCCAAAAATTTTTGTATTAAAAAAAAATTTTTCTTTTTTTCCCCTTTTTTTTTAAAAAAGGTTTTAAAATTTTTTTCCCCCTTATTTTTTTCCCCCCCCCCCCCCCAAAAATTTTTTCCTAAATTTTTTTTTTTTTTTTAAAAAAAAAAAAAAAAAAAAAAAAAAAAAAGAAAAAAAATTTTTTTTAAAAAACCCCCAAAAACCCCCCAAAAATTTTTTTTTTTTAATTTAAAAAAAATTTTTTTTTTTTTTTAAAAATTTAAAATTTTTCCCTTTTTTTCCCTTGGGTTTTTTTTTTCCAATAAAATTTTTTTTAAAATTTCCAAAAAAAATTAAAAAAAAAGGGTTTTCCCCAAAAAAAAAAGGGTTTTTTTTATTTTAACTTTTTAAATTTTTTTTAAATTTTTTTTTTTTGGAAAAAATTTTTTAAAAAAATTTTAAAAAAAAACCCCAAAAAAAAAAAAATTTAAAAAAAAAAAAAAAAAAAAAAAAAAGGGGTTTTTTTTTTAAATAAAAATTTTAAAAAAAAAAAAAAAAAAAAAAAGGGAAGGGAAAAAATTTTTTAAAAAACCCCCCGGGGAAAAATTCTTTTCAGCTCAGGATCATCAGTCTCCAGTTCATCTTTGGTCATAAATTTCTTCCTCTTCCATGTCTGAGAGAGAAATCATCCCTGCCGTTCCCAATTTATTTATAATCTCCTCTTTGTGTAAATCATGGACCCATTTTGATCTTATCTTGGTATATGGTGTTAAGTGTGGGTCCATTCCTAATTTCCCGTCATATAATTAGTTATTCCTGCTGGTTTTTGTCAAATAATGAATTCTTACCAAGCAAAAGTTATGACCTTTGGGTTTTCAAACACTAGATTGCTAAGTAGTTGACTATTTTGTCTTGTGAACCTAACCTACTCCATTGATCAACTAATCTATTTCTTAGCCAAATACCAAATGGTTTTGGTGACTGCTGCTTTGGTAATATAGTTTTGTAGATCAGTTACAGCTAGGCCACCTTCATTTGATTTTTCATTAATTCCCTTGAGATTCTCCATTTTGTTATTCCCATGTGAATTTTGTCAAGTATTTATCATAGATCGTTAAAATATTTTCTTGGAAGTCTGATTGGTAAGTAGCATTAAATAAATATATTATATTTTAGTATACGTCATCTTATTAAAGTATTCTCTCAGCCTATCTATAGGGAGTTAATTTTATATTTTTCCAATTATTTAAATCTGATTTTATTTGTGGAGGGAAAGTTTTTTGTAAATTTTCTTACATAATTCCTGTCTTTCCTTTGTAGACCCTAAATATTTCGTGCACGGACAAATGCAAAAATTACCCAGCCATGTCTCCACACGTGCAAAAAATAAAGCAAAACAGCATGCTTCCAAAATTCAGGAGTGCTTCCCTACTTCTGTAGCCCAACTTTAGCGGTTTTTTTAAGTTTTGTTTGTTTTATTCTGTTGGCTAGATTTAACTCTTGTAACAAAATGTAAATCAACATATGTTCATTTCTTTTTGTTTTCTTTTTATTTCTCCCATGTTTTTCCTTTTGCTATGTTTTTATCTCCCAACATGATTCATAAAGCAATGTAAGAAAAATAAACAACACTGCAAATCAAAAATAAAAAAAAAGAAAAGAAAAAGAAAAAAATTTAACCTCCTTTGAAAGTGATTTCCAATGAGATACAATGCATGTTTTTTTTTTCATTATTTGTTATTGTTTTATTATTTCTTTTTTGCCCTTATAAAACCCATTAGTTTTCGTCATTTGCTCAATTCTAATTATTAAAGGATTGTTTTCTCTTGTGTGAGTAATTTGCAAAATTTCCTAAATCTATTTGGTAAACTTGAAACTTTTAAGGATTTTTTTTTTTCTAAGCAAATTTTTGTGTGTATTCTTGTCCAATTCTGTTTTTAGTTATTTTACTCCCTCACTGGTGTTTTCCCCACTTTTATCATATGGTTTACACTTGTTTTTAACTTGTTATTTTTTTTTTCAGAGTTTATTTTTGCATGTCTTCTTCACCAAGCTTTTGCCTTGTTTTACCTGCTTTTCTTGTGTCACTCATTTCCTTCTTAAATTTCAAATTCATTTTGAGCTCATCCATGGCCTAATACTGATTCATTTATTTTTATTCTTGGACACTTTTGATATAGAACTTGTATTCATCTTCTGAGTGTGTATTTTGATTTTCCTTATCATAACAGTAACTTTCTATCATCAGAATTATTTTCTATTGTTTGCTTATCTCCCCACCCTATTACTTGGCTAGGATTCTGCTTCTGGAGTGGAAGGTTCACTGTCAAAGAGCTTCAGAGTTTGAGGAGCATTTTTCAGAGCTACTTCAAGGAACCTTTACATTTTCAGTTCTTCCAAGGAGATAAAATCTAAGAACACATGTTTATTTCTTTCCTTTCCAGTATTCTGTTCTCAAGCAACATAAACACTTGTTCTCCCAAAGTGTGGAGACAGATTGACTGATTAGCTCTGGGCTACTAACTCTAGTTTGGTAGTGTACCTCCTTTCCTTGAGCCAGTCACCCAGGATTGCAATAGAAATACAAGTATGAATGTAATGTTCTCTTGTTTAGGTTTTCTTGGGGTTCTCTAGAAGCAGCCTTCTTTTCAGTTCAGTAATCACCACACAAGTAGACAGAGGTTAAAGTCCAAATCCTTTATTGTCTCCTTCAAAGTCTTATCTCCTTCACTTGGGGCTTGGTTAGTTTTCTGGAGGCCTTGGGCATCTTGGGTTTCAGTGGAGAAGCAAAGGAGGAGAGCCTGCCACCACTTCTCTGTCTTCCCTAGTTCTGATTCTGGCTGAGTTTGTCTGAGCTTATATGCTTTCTTATCATAAATGTGAATCTTGTAAAACTGTATTAAGTACTAAGTACATGTACTTAACTAGAGAACTTATTAAGCATCATGCTAAACAATCATTGTCTTTATTAATTCCACTGAGTTTATTGTTTAAGTTCAGAGTTCTGGCCCATACCATGTGAGCAAAGAAAAAACTTCCTGCCTCTTTGCTAGCAAAGAGATTTCCTTCTGATGAGTTGTTCAGCCACCTTACAGACTGAGAGCTCTAAGAGCAGTAGGTGCTACTACCACTGATTCAGTGGTTCCGAAGGTCCGATCCTGGTTTGCTTGGGTTGGGATTGCACTGATGTGGCCTCTTCTGTACTGTCTTTTACTCTCACATTGGGGAAACAGATCTTTTCTCTCAATGTTGTAAATTGTTTAGGGCTGCAAATTTCTTTCATTGTCTTTTGGTGGTTCTGCCACTCTAGAATTTTTCTAGATTTACTTTTAAGGATGGTTGAAGATGAAGAACATCTCAAGCAAGTTCCTGATTTAGTTTACAATTTAACCTCCATTTCAAATCCATAAACTTTTATAATATACAAAATATATGTTAGTATGCATTATTTTATCTGAATCTATAATCATCACTTAATGTCTGTACTACAGGTACTTGCATCACACAGATTAGGACACTGAGATTCTAACCATGTCAATAATTAACCCAAATTTCAACAATAATTTCCAGAGTGAGAATTTGTTGTCATTGCTATTGACTTAGTACTTTACTACACTATTTACCACAGAAGAAATGCCACATAAAACAACTAATAACCTACCAAACAAAGAAGACTGAGTTCTCTTCTAAAAATGGTTCTTTCATCAAAATCATTTTGTCATCCTTAAGTAGAAATGATTCCTGCCTTTATGAGCCTTGGGGGATAGCTTTTCTCCTAAGCAACTTATCACATTTTAATGAAAAGGAAAGTGTTCTTACTAAAAGTTCAGTAAGGTTAAAATCTGTAAGTTTTATTAAATCATCTTCCTACTGCTTCACCTGGAAGAGGGAACAGAAATATTCACAATAATTGGGTAGACAAACACTGAAAACCTAAACGTCTTTGGAAAATGTAGAACCATTAGGCCTTATGAAGTGCCCAAACAATAGTTGAGAATCCTCTTGGCCATACCATTTATTCATTGGAAGATGGAATAAACCATTATTCACATTTTGGCATAAAATTTGCAAATAAGATCTAATATTCTCTATACCTAGTCATCCTCCCTATTATGTGCACTTAGAAATTTCAGATTTGAATTTGCTCTCTCTCTGTATTTCTCTTTCTCTCTCTATCACTCTCTCTCTGTGTGTTTCTGTCTCTGTGTGTTTCTCTACTTCTGCCTTTGTGGCTGTGTCTTTCTGTGTCTTTCTCTCTCTTTCACACACAGACATCCCCCCCCATACACACACACTTTTGTTAAGAGCAGCTTTGCGTGGTTTCATGAAATGGAACATCATGTTATCAGAAATAGGGAGATCTTGGTGCCCACTTCACTTTTCCAGTCAAATTTCAACTTCTTTTTCTTCCTTCATTAAATTTCAATGTCCTTGATGACAGTGACTGTGCCCAGAACTTGGCACAATCTGTCACATAATAGTAGATGCTTAAAAAGTTACTTGAATTGTAATTTAATAGAGCAATTCAGACATATTCAGTTGCACTTGATGTTTCTGTAGAAAGTAGTCACCATGTGAGATTACCAAATCAAGGAATAGTGAAAGAAACTAGACATCATAGAAGGCATTGGAAATCTTTAAATATACTTTCTTCTACTTTTAAAATAAATATATCATAGATTACTTATGAAAAGCAGAAATCTTCCTCTTAGCCCCAGTGTGACAAAGAGAAAGGAAAACTAAGTTTTTTTTTTTTTTTTTTGTTTTGTTTTGTTTTTATTTTTTGTTGTTGTTGTTGTTGTTTTGTTTTGTTTTGGATTTGATTATTGAACCATATCATTTGTAAATAGAGCTTTCTCATTGCAACAATTACATCCTTGTTCCTCAGGCTATATATATCATGGGATTTAACACTGGGCTCACAATAGTATACAAAAGAGCGAAGACCTTGTTTGATTTAGCTGAATGACTAGATTTGGATCGCACATACACAATAGTAACACAACCATAGAATAAACATACAACCATAAGATGAGAACAGGTAAAAAAAGCTTTTGACTTCCCTGAAGTCGATGGTAGCCTAGGATGGTGGCTATAATCTAAAATAGGATATCGGTATCAATAGAAAAGGAACCACCACAAAAAGAAAGTATTATCAAGTAAAGACCAAAGCTTAGCATAAAAAGATTCCAATACAATAATAGGATCAACACATCAAACCACTCAACATGACCTCGAGTATATACCTTACTTCCAATTATCTTCACTAAAATACATTTTCTCTCCAAGAATAGCAAGAGCAGCATTTTGGGGTTCACTGTTCATTGTTTTACATTGATGTACCCTTTTATACCTATCTCTTGTTGTTGGCCCTCTCTGATGTGTAACCAATTTCACAGAGAAGTAATAACAATCACAGGATAGAATCTCTCACAACAAATTAGAGATATTTAGAACAAATCATGAGATTTACAGAAAATACAGATCTCATTCATCACACAATATTTCTATGCAAAGAGGAGACATGCCTCTTTCAGTGACAGATAGTATATTAGTTAGTGTTCTCCATCCTTGTAAAAAGAGGCGTGATCTCTGAAGTAAGTGATTGTCTTCTTGGGAATAGACTCATTACAAGAGAATATTATTTTCCTTATCTATAAGATAGTTTAAGGTTCTCCTTAAGCTTTTAGCTTGCCAGAATTTTCAGGTTTTGCTCCATAATTATAATTAATTATGCGTGTATATAATTGACACATAAGATCACACTAAATTAAAGATGAATAAAATAAAGAAGTCCATTCCAGATCCATAATTAGAAAACTCACAAAGTAGCTAAGATTTTCAATGTTTGATGTTTTGTAAAGTATGTTACACAGTATTTGTCATTCATTGAAGAAAACACACTGAGATATGGACAATTAATACCTCCTTTTCACATGGGTGGTAATCCAATGTCATAGAATTTAAGTGACTTGAAAAAGTTCTTAGAAATATCAAATATCAGAAGAAGGATATCATCTCAGGTCCTTATGTGTTCGATACCAATATTATTGACCCAATAAAAATCAATTATAGTAACTAAAAAAAACAAGAAAAGTGAACAAAAAGAAAAGAGAACATTTTAGTTGCATGAAATGAAACATTTCTCATGAAAAAAAGTTACTGCAATGACAATTAAGAAACTCTACTTTTCATTTAATACTGGAAAATTTTGATATTTGAGTTATATTTGAAATTGTCATCGATAGATAAATCCTAGATCTCATATCCTTGGACAGATAAATACTCAAATATCATTACCAGATTGTATATATAAAATAAGAACAATAAATTATCACTAATCAGTATAAAAATATTACTAATAAGAGAAATACAAATTGAAATACTTTGTTTTAATTTTCACAAATCACAATGTAGATAATAAGGCAAAAAAAGACATAATCACTTTGAACCCCTGTGAAAATATAGTAATAATCATCATAATGTTATGTGATCTAAATAGTTTTTAGAAACCCTTTGGAATTTTGCAAGTATATAGTAAATCACCTATCACCATCTTTGATTCAGTAATTTCTTGATGTGGCATTAAAGAAAATAATAACAGAAAGATCCTGCAGAGAGAAAATACTATTTTTGTTTTGTGAAAGAGAAAAAAAGACCCTGGATTGAGAGTGTAGATTTTAATCCAGCAATGAGTGAACATGTTTTGTCTAATGGATATGAAAAAAATCAGTATAAAAAGGAAAATGAATGTAAAGAATTAAAGATTTTAAAAGTTTTAAATTACATCAGAGAAAAATATAACAGCAGCCACAATAACTACAATATTGTAAAAGAAAGGAAAACTGAAGCATAAGTGAATTCCGATTAGTTTCAATACCAAATTTATTAATCCAAAAAAAAGAAAAAAAAAAGGTGAAACATATTTCCTCCTTCTTAGCATTGTAGGCTCTAAGCATTAAGTTTATGGAGATTTGAAAAACACATATATAGCCTATATTAGATTTCTTATATTTGAACGCAAAATTATATCCATATATATTGCTATGTAGTGGTTTACATGTAATACACAATAAAATTTTATTTTAAAAGAAAAATAAAACATTAAAAACAAAATGAAAAGTTTTTCTTTTTTTTTTTTTTTTTTTAATTTAATAGCCTTTTATTTACAGGATATATACATGGGTAACTTTACAGCATTAACAATTGCCAAACCTCTTGTTCCAATTTTTCACCTCTTATCCCCCACCACTCCCTAGATGGCAGGATGACCAGTAAGTAGATGTTTAATATATTAAAATATAAATTAGATACACAATCAGTATACATGACCAAAACGTTATTTTGTTGTACAAAAGAATCAGACTCTCAAAATATTGTATAATTAGTTTGTGAAGGAAATCAAAATGCAGGTGTGCATAAGTATAGGGATTGGGAATTCAAATGTAATGGTTTTAGTCATCCCCAGAGCTCTTTTCTGGGCATAGCTTAGTTCAGTTCATTACTGTTCCATTAGAAATGATTTGGTTGATCTCGTTGTTGAGGGGATGGCCTGTCCATCAGAACTGGTCATCATATATTGTTGTTGTTGAAGTATATAATGACTTCCTGGTCCTGCTCATTTCACTCAGCATCAGTTCAAGTAAGTCTCTCCAGGCCTTGAAATTATCCTAAGTTGCTATTATTTCTACAGAACAGTAATATTCCATAACATTCATATACTGCAATTTATTCAGCCATTCTCCAACTGATGGACATCCATTCAGTTTCCAGTTTTAGCCACGAAAGGCTGCCACAAACATTTGTGCAGCGCATACAGGTGGTCCTTTCCTTCTTATAATCTCTTTGGGATATAATCCCAGTAGTAACACTGCTGGATCAAAGATGCACTGTTTGATAATTTTTGAGCATAGTTCCAAACTACTCCAAAAATGAAGTCATTGATTCCTTCACCACCCACCAACAATGCATCAATGTCCCAGTGTCTTTGCATCCCTCCCAACAATCATTATTTTCCCGTCATCTTAGCCAATCTGACAGGTGTGTAGTGGTATTCCAGAGTTGTCTTTAATTTGCATTTCTCTCTGATTAATAATGACTTGGAGCATCTTTTCATATGACTAGAAATAGTTTCAATTTCTTCATCTGAGAATGTCTGTTCATATCCTTTGACCATTTTCTTTCAATTGGAGAATGGCTTGATTTTTTTATAAATTAGAGTTAATTCTCTAGCATTTGGAAATGAGGCCTTTATCAGAACCTTTGACTGTAAAATATTTTCCCAGTTTATTGCTTCCTCTAATCTTGTCTGCATTAGTTTTGTTTGTACAAAAACTTTCAGTTTGGTATGATCGAAATTTTCTATTTTGTGATCAGTAATGATCTCTAGTTCTTGCGTTGGTCATAAAGACCTCTTCCCCTTCCACAGGTCTGAGAGGAACTATCCTATGTTCCTCTAATTTATTAATAATTTATTCTTATGCCCAGGTCATGAACCCATTTTAGAACTCTTATCTTGCGTACGGGCGTTATATGGGATCAATGCCCAGTTACCCATGTATATATCCTGTAAATAAATAAAGGCTATCAAACAAAAAAAGTAAGTGGGCACAATAAAAAAAAAAGAATAAACTCATTACATAATATTTTCCATCTATAAGAGGCAGTGTAAGGTTCTCCTCAAGCTTTATCTTGCTGAATTTTTAGGTTTTGCACATAATTACAACAATTATGTATATAATTGACACATGTACCACACTAAATTAAAGATGAATAAAATAAAGAAGTCCATTCCAGATCCATAATTAGAAAACTCACAAAGTAGCTAATATTTTCAATGTTTGATGTTTTGTGTAAGTATATTAGTATTTCTCTTTCATTAAAGAAAACATACTGAGGTATGGACACTAATACTTCTGTTCACATGGGTGGTAATCCAACGTGTCAGAATTTAAGGACTCAAAAAGTTCTTAGAAAGATCAAATATCAGAAGAAGGATATCATCTCAGGGCCTTCTGTGTTAAATACCAATATTATTGACCCAATAAAAAGCAATTTTAGTAACAAAATAACCAAGAAAAGAGAACACAAACAAAAGAGAACATTTTAGTTGTATGAAATGAAGCATTTCTTATGAAAAAAATGTTAATGCCATCTAATGGTCATCCTGCCATCTAGGGGAGGGGGTGGGGGGTAAGAGGTGAAAAATTGGAACAAGAGGAAGCCATAAAATCGTTGACCACAAAAGTTATCCATGCATATAACCTGTAAATAAAAGGCTATTAAATTAAAAAAAAAAGAAAAAAATGTTAATGCAATGATAATTAAGAAACACTACTTTTCATATAATACTGGAAAAGTTTGATATTTAAATTATGTTTGAAATTGTCATCAATAGATAAATTTTAGATCTCATATCCCTGGACAGATAAGAACTGAAATAATATTACCATATTGTATATACAAAATAAGAATAGTAAATTATCACTAATCATTTTAAAAACATTACTAATAAGAGAAATACAAATTGAAATACTTTGTTTTCTTTTTCACAAATCACAATGTATAAAATAAGGCAAAAAAATAGATATAATAACTTTTGAACTTCTAAGAAAATATAAACATAAAATCATATTGTTAAGTGATCTAAGTAGTTTTTATAAACCCTTTGGAATTCTGCAAGTATATAGTAAATTACCTATCACAATCTTTGATTCAGTAATTTCTTGATGTGGCGTTAAGGAAAATGATAACAAAATGATCCTGCAGAGAGAAAATACTATTTTTGTTTTGTGAAAGAGAAGAAAAGATCCTGGCTTGAGAGTGCAGATTTTAATCCAGCAATGAGTGAACATGTTTTGTCTAATTCTGTATAATATAATTCTGTATAAAAAGGAAAATGAATGTAAAGAATTAAAATATCTTTTTAACCATAGCCTTTATTTGGCAGATAGCAAGCATGTAATTTTACAGCTTTAACAATTGCCAAACCTCTTGAACCAATTTTTCACCTCACCTCCCTCCCTAGATGGAAGCATGACCAGTAGATGTTAAATATATGAAATATAAATTAGATACACAATAAGTATACCTGACCAAAACGTTATTTTGCTGTAGAATCAGACTTTGGAAATATTGTACAATTAGGCTTTGTGAAGGAAATCAATGGTATACAATAGGTATCGGGAATTAATGTAAATGGTTTTAGTCATCTCCCCAGAGTTCTTTTTCTGGCATAGTTAGTCTAGTTCATTACTGCTCCATTAGAAATTATTTGGGTTGGATCCTTGTTGCTGAGGATGAATATCTGATCCACTGGGAACTGGTCATCATATAGTATTGCTGTTGAAGTATATAATGATCTCCTGGTCCTGCCTATTTCACCTCAGCATCAGTTCATGTAAGTCTCCAGGCCTTCTGAAATTAATCCTGTTGGTCATTTCACAGAAATGCACTTTCCATAATCAAGCATACCACAATTTATTCAACTATTCTCAACTGATGGACATCCATTCAGTTTCCAGTTTTAGCCACTCACAAAAGGGCTGCCACCAAACATTCGTGTCACATACAGGTCCCTCTTTATAATCTCTTTGGGATATAATCCCAGCAGCAACACTGGATTCCATGCATAGTTTGATAACTTCTTTGAGCATAGTTCCAAACTACTTCCAAAATGCTGGATTCGTTCACCACTCCACCAACAATAATGCATCAATGCCCCAGTTTTCCTGCATCCCCTCCAACAATCATTTATTATTTTTTCCTGTCATCTAGCCAATCTGACAGGGTGTGTGTAGTGGTATCTTAGAGTTGTTGTCTAATTTGCATTTCCTCTGATTAATAATGACTTCGGAGCATCTTTTCATATGACTAAAATAGTTTCAATTCTCTATCTGAGAACTTGTCTGTCTTTTTCATATCCTTTTGACCATTTTTCAATAGGAGAATGGCTTGATTTTTTTATAAAATTAGAGTTAATTCTCTATATATTTTGAAACATGCCTTTATCAGAACCTTGACTGTAAAAATATTTCCCAGTTTATTGCTTCTCCCTTCTAATCTTGTCTGCATTAGTTTTGTTTTGTGTTGCAAAAGCTTTTCAGTTTGGGAAGTAATCTGAAATTTTCTATTTTGTGACTTGGTAATGATCTCTAGTTCTGCTTTGGTCATAAGCACCCTCCCCTTCCACAGGTCTGAGAGAGGTAACCATCCTATGTTCCTCTAATTTATTAATAATTTCATTCTTTTATGCTTCAGGTCATGAACCCATTCTTTAATTCTTATCTTGGTGTACGGCGTTATGATGGATCAATGCCCAGTTTCTGCCATATTAGTTTCCAATTTTCCCAGCATTTCAACAAACAGTAAGTTCATCCCAAAAGTTGATCTTTGGGTTTGTCAAGACTAGGGTTGCTATATTTGTTGGACTGTTTTGTCCCCTTGAACTCATATCTATTCCACTCATCAACTAATCTATTCTCAATAATACCAGTTTTGCAACTGCTGCTCTATATAATTTTAGATCTTGGTACAGCTAAGCCACCTTCTCATTTTGGATTTTTTCATTAATTCTTTGAAATTCTTGCCTCGTTTTAAGGAACTTGTTGTTTTTCTAGGCTGGTTAAAAAGTTTTGGGAGTCTGAATGGTATAGTGCCAAATAAATAGATTAGTTTAGGTAATATTGTCATCTTTATTAGCCTTTGCTCACCCTATCCAAGAGCATTTAATATTTTTCCAAATTGGTTACCTGTGACTTAATTTGTGTGAAAAGTGGTCTGTAATTTTGCCTGAAAGTTTCTGATTTTCCTTGGCAGATAGGATTCCTAAATATCAGAGCAATATCATAGTTACTAAAATGGAATTTCTCTTGTAACTCTGACTGTTGGATTTGTCTGTGATATAAGAATCTGATGACTTGTGTGGGTTTATTTTTGAGTAACCAGCAACTTTGCTAAAGTCGTGGATTATTTCTAATAACTTTAGCAGAATCTCTCTTGTAGCTCCCTAAGTATACCATCAGTGTCAATGGCAAAGAATGATAATTTGGTTTCTCATTGCCTATTCTCTTATTCCTTTAACTTTCCTTCAGCTCTTATTGCTATAGTTAGCGTTTCTAATACAATATTAAATAGTAACGGTGGTCATAGTGGGCAACATTAAGTTTCACCTTAGATCTATTGGGGTAATGTGGTTGCAGTTTCGTCCTTATTACATATGATGCTTACTGATGGTTTTGAATAGATGCTGCTGATTATTTCATGAAAAGTCCATTTATTCCTATACTCTCAAGTGTTTTAATAGAATGTGGATGTTGGATTTTATCAAATGCTTTTCAGCATCTATTGAGATGATCATATGGTTTTCGTTAATTTAGTTATTAACATGGAATAATTATATTGATAGTTTTCCTAATCTTGAACCAGCCCTGCATTCCTGGTATAAATCCTACTTGACTGGTAGTAAATATCTTGAAAGTGATTTTCTGTGTCTTTTTGCTAATATCTTTATTTTAAGATTTTAGCATCAATATTCATTAGAGATTTATTCTTATAATTTTCTAGGAAAACATTTTTATAGATATAATTTTAATGAAATAAGTATAAGAGCTCATAGCCCAACTTATCACTTTGATTAGAAAAAATGCAAATTCAAATAATTAGGATAGCAATTCACTTATCAACTTTGTGAAGGGCAAGTTGGGTAAACTATTAATATTAAACAGGAGCACTTTATATTTGATCTGAAGGTGACAACACATGGAACCACTAAAGCTATTATATGGGGAGTAGTGTTATGGTCAGATGTCTCCTTGTGGAAGATCTTTTGATCTGCTAAAGGGAGAGAATAGATTGTAGTGGAGGGAAGTCCCTATGGCAAAAGTGAACTACCAGTAAGTACCGTAATGTTGATGAGGATCTGGGCAGTGGCAGTATCAGAAGAGAGGAGGCATATGGAAGGACATATTATAAGTAAAAATTCACAGATCTTGACAATAGAATTGATATGGATATTTGAAAGAAAGATGAGGATTTGAAGATATAAGCCTGAGGCAGAAGGTTTCAAGTGGGTCTTTGAACATAATATGGAGCTGTGGGAGTAATAAAGGAAAATAATGTTCCTTGCGAATTTGGATATATTAAGTTTAGATGCTCACAATATATCTAGTTTGAGATATCTAAAAAGTACTGAGACTTGTAAATAAAATCTAAAGCAAAAAATTGTTATGCTGGGACCGATATGAGAATTTTTACCCCTGAGAATATAATTGAATACATTGGAATTGATGAAATTCCCATTAGTAAATAGAATAGGAGAAAGGGAAGAGGATTTAGGGCAAACCTCTTGGGACAATCTTACAATTAATAATATATATTTGTGAAAATCTCAAAGGTAAATTGAAAATAGCAGTCAGATATATAAGAAAAGAAACCAATAGAGAGTAGCTGCTCAAAATCTAGTAGTGAATTGCAAAGAGAAGAGGTGACGAGAGGAAAATATATTGGATTACAGCATTTGGCAATTTCTTTGAAAAAGAATTCAGAATAAAAATGAGTGCATATAAACTGACTGAAAGAAAAAGAAATAACTGGTTGAAAATACAGTGTGATCATAATTTTATGTTTCAGTAACTCTTTGTTATAACAGTTATTGTATAAATTGTTCTTTTCTGCTTACTCTTACTTCATGAGTTTATTCAAGTTTTCCCAGATGGTTTTTCTTCAAATCATTCCTGTAATTCACCTCATTTCTTATAACACAATAATATTCTTATCATAATTATATGTTAATAATTCATCTTACCATTTGGCAATTAATTACATCCTAAGTTTTAAATTCTTGCTTACAAAGAGTGCTTTTATGTTCTAAAGAACTCATAAAGAAGCATACTATACATATCCAAATAAAAAAATGGATGGACTTGAAGTACAGATTGATGAATAATTTTTTTTCTTTCTTTTCTTCCCCCTCCTTCCCTGGCCTTCCTTTCTTTCTCTCTCTCCTCCCTTCCTTCCTTTCTTTCTTCCCTTCCTTTCCTCTTTCTTTCCTCCCTTCTTTCCATCCTTATTTCTTCCTCTTCTCTCCATCCGGGGTCCCTCCTTTCCCTTCCTTCTTTCCATTCACCCTTCCTTCTTCTTTCCTTTCTTCCTCCCTCCTTCCTCTCTCTCTCTCCCTCTCATTCTTTTCCATTCCTTCCTTCCTTTTTTACCTTCCTTTATTTCTCCTCCCCTTCCTCATCCTTTCTTCTTCCATTTCTTCTTATTATTCCTCTTCTTCTTCCCCTATTTTTCTTTCATTTTTTCTTTGCTCTTTCATTTTTTTCCTTCCTTCCTTCCTACCTTTTGTTCATCCCACCTTCCTTTCTTTCTCTCTCATTCTTTTTTTTTTCATTTTTCTTCATGTCTAATGCAGAAATTTATTCTAGAAATGACTTTATAGATTGCATATCACATTATACATATATACTCAATAAACGGACAGTTAGAGCAATGAATGAAGAAATATGCTGATTTATTTTTGTAAGTATGTAAATGTGGCCTGGACAATAGTGGAGAGACAGAATTCAAATGGTTTTGGTGACTGCTGCTTTATAATATAGTTTTAGATCAGGTACAGCTAGGCCACCTTTATTTGATGTTTTTTTTTTTTCATTAATTCCCTTGAGATTCTCGATATTTTGTTCTTCCATGGAAATTTTGTTGTTATTTATTGTAGATCATTAAAATATTTTCTTGGAAGTCTGATTGGTATAGCACTAGATAAATAGATTAGTTTAGGGAGTATTGCCATCTTTATTATATTCGCTCAGCCTATCTAGGAGCACTTAATATTTTTCCAATTATTTAATCTGACTTTATTTGTGTGGAAAGTTTTTTTGTAATTTTGCTCATATAATTCCTGACTTTACTTTGGTAGATAGATTCCCAAATATTTTGTGCAAAGAATAATGTAAAAAATTACTCAGCCATATTTTCTGTCAATAAAAAGTGGAAAAAAAAAACAACACAAAACAACCCATCATGCTTCAAAATTCAGGAGTGCTTTCCTACTTCGAAGCCAACTTTAGCTTCTTTTTTGTTTTATTCTGTCATTTCATTTTAATTCTTTGACTAAATGTAAATCAACACATTTTTTTATTTCTCCCATGTTTTTCCCTTTTGTTCTGTTTTTTTATCTGCCAACATGATTCATAAAGCACTGTGTATTAAAATAAACAAACACTGCAAATAAAAAAAAAAAAGAAAAAAGAAAAAATTAAGCTCCTTGAAAGCATTTCCAATGAGATAATACACATTTTTTTCATTATTTGTTATTGTTTTATTATTTCTTTATTCTTATAAAACCATTAGTTTTCATTTGCTCAATTCTAATTATTAAAAGGACTGTTTTCTTCAGTGAGACTGTTCCTTTTTAACTATTTGGTAAACTCGACTTTTTGAGGTTTTTTTCAAAAATTTTTATTCTTTTTTCCAATTTGTTTTTTTAAAAAGTATTTTATTCCTCACTGGTGTTTTCCCCCTTTTTATCATTTGTTTACATTTTTTAATTTGTTATTTTTTTCCAGTTTTTTGTGATTCTCTAAAAGCTTTTGCATTTTTGACCTGCTTTTCTTGTTCACCATTTCCCTCCTTAATTTTCTTTTCCTTCTTTTATTATTTTCAAATTCATTTTTGAGCTCATCCGTGGCCTAACACTGATTCATTTTTTTTATTCTTGGACACTTTTGATAAAACTTGGCCTCATCTTCTGAGTGTGTGTTTTATTTTCCTTATCTAACAGTAACTTTCTATCATCAAGTTATTTCTGTTGTTTTGCTCATCTCCCACCCTATTACGGTAGGATTCTGCTTCTGGGGTGGAAATGTTCCTTCAAAAACTTCAGAGTTTGAGGAGGAGCATTTTTTCAGAGATATTGGAAACTTTACATTTTCAGTTCTTCCAAGGAATAAAATCTAAGAACATGTTTATTTCTGTCCTTTCCAGTGTTCTGTTCTCTAATTGAACACAAACCTCTTCTCCTGGTAAAGTGCAGCGCACGTTAGCTCTGGCTACTAACCTAGTTTGTAGTCCCCTTTTCCTTGAGCCAGTCACCCAGGATTGCAACAGAAATCAAGTGTGATGTAATTTCTCTTTTTAGGTTTTCTTGGGGGTCTCTGTAAGTAGCCTTCTTTTCAGTTCGTAATCACCACAGGGTAGAAAGGTTAAAGTCCAAATCCTTTATTGTCTCCTTAAAGTCCTATCTCCTTCCTGGGGCTTTTAGTTTTCTGAGCCTTGGATCTTGGTTTCAGTGGGGAAGCAAAGGGAGGGAATGCCCCACCATTTCTCTGTCTTCCCTAGTTTTGATTCTGGCTGACTTTGTCTGGGTTATATGCTTTCTTATCAAACTGTGAATCTTGTAAATCTGTATTAATATAAAACATGTATGAACTTGAGAACTTATTAATCATCTAAACAATCATTTGTGTTTTTAATCCCTGATTAATTTTTCAAGTTCAAGTTCCCCATACCATTGGGGAGGAAAAAACTTTGCCTTTTTTAAAAGAGATTTCCTTCTGATGAGTTGTTCAGCCACCTTAAGACTGAGAGTTCTAAGAGCAGTAGGCTACTACCAATTCAGTGGTTAAAGGAGATCCTGGTTTTGCTTGGGTTGGGATTGCACTGATGGCCCTTCAATCTTTATCCTCACATTGGGGAAACAGATCTTTTCTCCCAATGTTGTAAATGGTTTAGGGCTGAAATTTCTTTCATTGTCTTTTTTGGTTCTGCCATTTTTCTGTATTTTTTATTATTTAAGGATGGTTGAAGATGAAGAACATCCAAGCAAGTTCCTGATTGTTTACAATTTAACCTCCCTCTCAAATCCATAAAACTTTTTTAATATACAAAAAGAACATGCATTATTTTATCGAATCTTAATCATCACAATTCTGTACAAGGTATTTGTTTGACAGATTAGGACACTGGATTCTAACCATTCAATAATTAACCCAAATTTCAACAATAATTTTTAGGTGAAATTTGTTTCATTGCTATTGGCTTATACTTTACTACCATTTACCACAGAAGAAATCCATATAAACGAATAACCTACCAAGAAAAGAAGAGTGACCTCTTCTAAAAATGGTTCTTTAATCAAAATCATGGTCATCTTTAAGAAGGGAAATGATTCCCCTTCCTTTCTTAGCCGGGGGATAGCTTTTCCAACAACTTACCACATTTTAATGAAAAGGAAAGTTTCTTACTAAAAGTCCAGTAAGGTAAAATTTTAAGTTTTATTAAATCATCTTCCTCTGCTTCACCTGGAAGAGGCAACAGAAATATTCCACAATAATTGGGTAGACAAACATGAAAACCTAAACTCTTTGGAAAATGTAAACCATTAGGCCTTAAAATCCCAAACAATAGTTAGAACCCTTGGCCATACCATTTATTCATTGGAAGATGGAATAAACCATTATTCACATTTTCATAAAATTTGAAATAAAATTAATATTCTACACCCTAGTCATCCTCCCTATTAAAATTAGGAATTTAGATTTGAATTTGCTCTCTCTCTCTGTATTTCTCTTTTCTCTCTTATCCTCTCTGTATGTTTCTTTCTTTTTTTGTTTCTCTACTTCTGCCTTTGTGGCTCTGTCTTTCTCTCTCTTTCTCTTTCTTTCACACACACACACACACACACACACACACACACACACACACACTTTTGCTGGCAGCCTTTCTTGGTTTCGAAAGGGGAAAATCATTTACCAAAAGGGAGATCTTTGCCCCACCTTTTCTAGTAAACTTCAACTTTTTTTTCCTTCCTTCATTAGATTTCAATGTCCTTATGAGGTGACTGGGAAACTTGGCACAATCCTTCAAAATAGTAGATGTAAAAATTACTTGAATTGTAATTTAATAAGAAATTCAGATATATTCAGTTGCACTTGATGTTTCTTGAAAGTATCACAGGAAGTTCCAAATAAAGGGAATAGTGAAAGAAACTAGACATCATAGAAGGCATTGGAAATCTTTAAATATACTTTCTTCTACTTTTAAAATAAATATATCAAAGATTACTTATGAAAAGCAGAAATCTTCCTCTTAGCCCCAGTGTGACAAAGAGAAAGGAAAACTAAGTTTTTTGTTTTATGTTTTTTGTTGTTGTTGTTTAGTTTAGTTTAGTTTTTTTTTTTGTTTTGTTTTGTTTTTTTTTTGGATTTGATCATTTGATTATTGAACCATATCATTTTAGAAGGAGTTTTCTCATTGCAACAATTACATCCTTGTTCCTCAGGCTATATATATCATGGGATTTAACACTGGGCTCACAATAGTATACAAAAGAGCGAAGACCTTGTTTGATTTAGCTGAATGACTAGATTTGGATCGCACATACACAATAGTAACAGAACCATAGAATAAACATACAACCATAAGGTGAGAAGAACAGGTAAAAAAAGCTTTGGATTTCCCTGAAGTCGATGGTAGCTTCAGGATGGTGGCTATAATTCTGAAATAGGATATCAGTATCAACAGAAAGGGAATCACCACAAAAAAGAAAGTATTAACAAGTAAAGAGATCTCTTTCTGATATGTGTCCCCACAGGCAATCTCCAGCAGTGTTGAGGAGTCACAGAAAATATGATTCAGTTTGTTAGAACCACAAAAGTTTTGACAGAAAATCTGATATGTGACACCTATCTGAGCTGGTACCCCTGTGATCCAGGCAGCAACCACCAGTTGGACACATACCTTGTGATTCATGATGAGAGGATAGTAAAGAGGTTAACATATGGCTACATATCTGTCATAAGCCATCACAGCCAGGAATAAGCACTCTGCAGCTCCTAGAATATAAAAGAAACAAGTTTGTATAGCACATGATGAGAAAGGGATGTTTCCCTTCTTGGTCCAAATATCTTTTAGCATTTTAGGGAGAGTGATTGATGTATAACAGATTTCCAAGAAGGAAAAGTTTCCAAGGAAAAAGTACATGGGGTTTTGAAGAGTAGGATTTATCTTAGTTATAACAACGAGCAGACAATTTCCTTAGAGAATATTTATATAGACAATTAAGAAAATTCCAAATAGAAGACTTCGGAGGTTGGGAAGGTCAGAAAATCCCAGAAAATGAATTCCACCACAAATGTAACATTACTTCTTTCCATTTTGTCAGTTTCTTTTGGCTGTGGAAATATTGAATTCGGAATAAGTGAGTAACTTTCTTTCTATTGGCCTCAGTTTCTAACTTAGAAATATAGAGACAGGGTGTTATTAAAATAATCTCATATCACTCTTAGCCTTTACCATTTATGTAGAATCTTCCTATGAATAGTTAGAATTTAATGTTCTATTCTGTAAAAATCACTGCTAAGTGTGAACATTCTATATTCTCCCTTAGGTCAAAGTCAACAAATGAATTTAAGTGAAGTATGTAGTATGTGTAGAGATTGGATTAATGTTATAACACTACCTTTCTTGAATATTAAGTGAAAATATGGAATTTAGAAATGTTATCCAGTAAAACTTTGAAATCACCTTTAATTTCATATCTGCTTTTTATATCCCTATTCCACCACTGACATTTTGATTTACAAATGTTCTCCTGATATTAGAAGCAATGGCTTTTACACAAGATCTTAAATATATGGAACTGATTTTTCTTTTAATTCCCCAACAGCACTAATTCTTAGTGCCTTTTTATATTATAATTTTTTTTATACTTTGTTCATGAATTTTTTTTATCTCTGGAATATTTTTGTCCTAATCACCTCTCCTTATCAGAACTCCCCATTCTTTATAGCTTGTCTCAAATTTACTTTTTCTTCAGTTTGGCATTCCCTGATCACTTTTGCTAGCGGACATTTGTCCCATCCTTGAATTACTTGATCATGAGAATTAAATCATGAATTTTCATATATGTATCCCATGCTGGTTCCAAGATTCTAAGTCTTTATGTGAATTACATGGTCTATGTGAAGTGAGCAGAACCAAG
Source organism: Sarcophilus harrisii (assembly GCF_902635505.1). NCBI lineage: Eukaryota > Metazoa > Chordata > Mammalia > Dasyuromorphia > Dasyuridae > Sarcophilus > Sarcophilus harrisii. The sequence goes on along the minus strand of NW_022290904.1, from coordinate 29,602 downwards.
AAAATATTATATACCCTAACAAAAAGAATATTTGATGTTCATCTGTGTTGGACTAGGTTCTTTTCAATAATCAAGTGCTTCAAGGAAATTCCAATAAATTGGTGTTAAAACTACCATCCACATCCAGAGAGTGAACGATTACAAAGTCAATGTGGATCAAAGCATAGATTTCAACCTTTTTTCTTGTTATTTGTTTAGTTGTTTATTTTTCCTGGCTCATCTTTTTATTTTGCCCTTTTGATTTGATTTTTTAAAATTGCTCAGCATGACAAATATGGAAATATATTTACAAGAGTTGCACAATTTGATCTATATCAGATTACTTTCTGTTTTGGATAAAGGAAGGAAGCATAATTGAGAGAAAAATCTGGAACACATATTGAGAAGGTGAATGTTGACAACAATTCATCCATGTACTTGGAAAAATAAAATAATCTTATAAAACATTAAAATTAAAAAAAAATTAAGATTTTTGACAAGGGTATTGCATTATAGATATAGATATGAATGAAAAATAAAGCACAAACATGAAAAACTGGTATTTAAGGTATGGATCCACTATTGTGAGAGGGTTCATAGATTTCCTTTCCTTGGGAATATTTTATTGAATAATCCAAAAATACCATCTTTAGAAATTCTAACATCTATGGCAACAGATGAATAACATAAAATTTATTTTTCTTATTTCAAAATTTAGTTTGAACTCTGGGTCTATTCATTCCCAGTGTAATATCTATTAAACAAAAATTTAAAACATTGTTAACACTTCAAGGTTCTATATTAATATTACATATTAATTATAATTATATTGTTTTTTAGGTTCAAGCTCAATTCATGACATCCTTGCAGGAATCATTATTTATTCACTATGATTTCCATGAAATTTTTTCCTAGGAATATCACAATTCTATTAATTACCTTAAATCATTAAGGCTCTGTGGTCAATTGTAGAAGTGAAAAATTGGTTTTCAAAATATTATGATGCCAAATTATTTTCTATAGGCTCACAGAAAACATATTTGGAAAATTTTATGATACAGAAGCCAATTCATTGAGAAATTCTGACTTCTTATAATTGATTTCTATGATTTAACAGATTTGAAAGAAAAAAAATAATTGGTATGGAAAATCAATTTATTCTAAATTTTTAATAGTTAAATATTAAAACTTTTAAGACTGTTGGTTTTAATGAAATAAATTAACATCAAGAAAATGGGTGGGAAAATCTTTTTTAAATCCTTCCACCTAATTTGGTTAGTTTTTTGTTGAGTCTTGCATTATTTGATTCTATATTTGCAGATATGGATTTATCATTTTTTAAAAAAGTGAGATTCCTGACGGGAAATAAAAATTGGAAAATAATCTTTAATGTTGTTCAATCATTACAATTATTAATGACTTTTTGTGACCATTTGGGGACCTTTCTTGGCAAAAGACATTTGGGTGGTTTTAACCTTTTCCCCCTGCTTTTATAAGTGAAAATACTGACTAAAATGGTTAAATGACTTCTTCAAGGTCCACAGACAAACTCAGGGAAAGGTCTGTCATTATACCAATATCTTACTCAAATATTCAATTTTACTTCCAAATTGTTACAAAGCATCATAATATTGGATAGGAATCCCTGGTGAAACATTGATTGGTAATGCAAAGCTCCTTAAGGAAAATTTTACACAATATCTATAGGTGATTAAAAGTTGTCAAATTCTCTCTTCCTTGCTTGTGAAAATAAGTTAATTCATCAAAGTTAAAGGAACATAAGTTATCTTACAATTTGGACTAAATTCTTAATCCTTTGGGTGTTTCCTATGTCTTGACCCTTAAGAAAAGGCAAAACAAACCAAATAAAGATTTAAATAATTGAATAAAGACCAAAACAGTAAAGGATTTGGGTCCACAATAATTAGGGTTTCCCAAAAACATCAAACCACTCAACATTACTCCTTGGTTAACCCTTACTTTCCAATTATCTTCACTAAAATCATCTTTTCTCCAGAAGGAATAGCAAGGAAACAGCATTTTTTGGGTCTACTTTCATTTGTTTTTACATTTGAATTCCTTTTATACCTATCTCTGTTGTTGGCCCCTCTTGATGTAAACCACCCCACAGAGAAGCAAAAATCACGGGATGGGTCTCCTTTCAACAAATTAGAGAATATTTAGAACAAATCATAAGATTTACAGAAAATACAGATCTCATTCATCACACAATATTTCTATGCAAAGAGGTGACATGCCTGTTTCAGTGTCAGACAGTATATTAGTTAGTGTTCTGCATTCTTGCAAAAAGGGCGGCATCTCTAAGTAAGTGATTGTCTTCTTGGGAATAGACTCATTACAAGAGAATTTATTTTCCATCTTAAGATAATTTAAAGGTTCTCCTTGCTTTTAGCTTTGCCAGAATTTTCGTTTTTGTCCATAATTATAATTAATTTATTATAATAATTAAACATAAGATCACTTTAAATTAAAAGATGAATAAAAAAAAGTCCATTCCCAGATCCATAATTGGAAAACTCACAAAGTGGCTAAATTTTCAATGTTTTGGATGTTTTGTAAAGTATGTTACAAGTATTTTTTTCATTTATTTGAAGTACCTGGTTGGAACAAATTAATACCTCCTTTTCCTTGGTAATCCAACTCATTAAATTTAAGTGACTTGAAAAAGTTCTTTAGGAATATCAAAATATCAGAAGAAGGATATATCTCGGGTCCTTATGTGTTCCGATACCAATAATTATTGGACCCAATAAAAATCAATTATAGTAACTAAAAAAAGAAAAGTAAACACAAAGAGAACACAAAGAAAAAGAGAAATTTGAGTTGCATAAATGAAAATTTCTCTTGAAAAAAAATTCTGCAATGGACAATTAAGAAACTACTTTTCATTTTAAAACTGGAAAATTTTATATTTTAAGTTATATTTAAAATTGCATGATAGATAAACCCTTAGATCTTATCCTTGGACAATAAATCCAAAATAACATTACCAGATTGTATATATAAAATAAGAACAATAAATTTTCACTAATCAGTAATAAAACTATTACTAATAAGAGAAATACCAAATTAAAATACCGGTTTTCTTTTTTACAAATCACATTTAGAAAATAAAAAAATGGAACATAATCACTTTTGAACCTCTAGAAATAAAACAAAATCCTTGTTAATGTGATCTAAATAGTTTTTAAAAACCCTTTGGGTTTTTGCAAGTATATAGGAAATCACCTAAGCCATCTTTGATTCAGCAATTTCTTGATTAAATTAAAAGAAAATAATTAACAGAAAAGATCCTTCAGAAAAAATACTATTTTTGTTTTTAAAGAAAAAAGACCCTGGTTGAGGTTAGATTTTAATCCAGCAATGAGTGGGCATGTTTTGTCTAATGGGATATGAAAAAAAAGTATAAAAAGGAAAATGAATGTAAAAAATTAAAGATTTTAAAAGTTTTAAATTACATCAGAGAAAAGAAATATAACAGCAGCCACAATAACTACAATATTGTAAAAGAAAGGAAAACTTTGAAGATAAGGAATTCCAATTGGTTTAATACCAAATTTATTTCCAAAAAAAAAAAAAAAAAGCTGAAACATATTTCCTTTCTTAGCATTGTTAGGTCAAAGACCAAGTTTATGGGGTTGTAAAACAATATAGCCTATATTAGATTTCTTATATTTGAACGCAAAATTATATCATATATATTGCTATGTAGTGTTTTACATGTAATACACAATAAAATTTTATTTTAAAAGAAAAATAAAACATTAAAAACAAAATGAAAAGTTTTTCAATACAGTTTTAATATAAAATATTAAATATTTAATACATCCTTCTCTAACTGTTTTCATTATTCCATGGGAATAGTATTCCATTGGGAGTATTATTATACACGGAAAACAATTGTGGTGTGAAAGAAAAAAAAGTGGAGGTATTAATATAGAAGGAAAAAAGACAAACAAAGGAACTTCAGAAAAGGTACTCGATGTTATTTACATTGCCTTGGTGTAAAGTTTTATTTACTTTTATTTTTTTTTCAATTAAATAGTTCAGAGCTTATTGTGGGTACAGGAGAAAAGTTCATTCTTTTTTTGCATTTCTTCCCTGAATATGGAACCCTAATATTAGTATTTTAAAGCTTTGGTAGGCTTCCTATTTAATAAGGCCTACAACTTTCTTTTTATAAAGAATTTGGAAGTGAGCAAGCAAATGGTTCAACTTACCTTTAATAGAAGGATTAAACCACATTCATTTTGCTTCCTTTAATTTATGTTGAAAAATAATTGAAGGAAAGTGAATAGAAAAATAAAGTGCTTTTTTGGGAAAATTTTTACATATTATCAACTTACCTTTCAAAAACCCCAATATAGATACCACTTGAATCTTAAGGGGAATTCTGCTCAAACCATCTTGAATAACGGATTTAAAATGTCAGAAGGAGGGAAACCAAGGTTTTGGCAATTTCAATGAATCTTATACTTTTTCTCCCTTAAGCAATTAGTACTACCATATTCCAATTATAACCTTTGGAAACGACAATTTCTTAAAATTGAAACTTACCTCAAGTCACAATACTTTTAAGTGAAATCTTTTTTTTTTCTTTCTTTATATTGTCTGGGGTGTTTTCCCCATTGATTCTTACCACATTTTAATGACGGTGGTCCTCTTTCTTAAATCCTGTTTTCTAAGAATCTTCCTTAATAAGACAGTTATGATTAGTGGAAAGGCCAGAAATTGAAACCCCTTTGGAATATAGGGAACCTTTTACAGGTTAATTCCTATCTAATCATTGAAAAGTTATTTTATTCTTTCTCTTTTTTTAATTTTAATAGTTTTAATACTTTGGAAAAGTCTTTATTTAAACATGGGTGAGAAGAGGGATGTTTCCCCATTTTTATTAAAAATTGATATCAATTGCTTCTATTTCAATTATTTGAAAATTAACCGGTCCCTTTTTTGTCTTGGAAAAAACATAATCTTTTTCTTCTCATCTCCCAATGGAAGGAATACTTTGGTTTAATTACCTAACCTCCCTTCTATTCAGATCTTGGTGTACAACCAAAGTAACCCCATAGTTCATCGGGGTTTGAATATAATCACGGGATTCCTTTTGATTATCAATCATAACCCTATTAAATGTTTTGTTTTTCTGGGGGTCTTGAACCAGCCTTCTTTTCATTCAGTAATCACCACAAGAATATCCAGGTCTTTATTGCCTTTGTTTCCCCTTCCCGGGTGCAGCTAGCTTTCTTTAATGTCCTTCAGAGGGCTTGGTTTAGTGAAGAAATGCAGGAGGCCGGGCCAGCCACCAACCAAGGCTTTGATGAAGATGGAAATTGGTCCTTCTCTCCCTTGGCCCCAGAGACCTTTGCTTCTCTCCCCTCACTCTGGCTGGGCCCCTTTCTATGCCTTATAAACAGCTTTCTTAGGTTGAATCTTGTGGAACCCTTATAAATTAAATGCATGTACTGAACTAGAAAACTATTAACACCATCAAACTAGGATTGATTGTCTTTTATCAATCCCAATGACTTACCATTTTGAAGGTCCCTTCTTTCAGAGTCCTGGCCCCTTTAAATTAACACTATGGGTTTGAATTCCTCTTTTTTTCTTTTTAACCATAATTTTAGTAAGTTTTTGCCCTCTTAATTTGGAATCCTATCGAATGCAGCAGATTGGAGGAATTTTCTATTTGTTCCACTTTAATTAGAAGTCTTAATTAACAAAATACTAACCAAAATAGGCCCTGGATAAGATGGAAGGCCTGGACAGATCACCTGCTCTAAAACCAAACCCAACTTCCTGCCCTTTCCAGGTTTTCTTCTGTAACTAATTTTAAGATCCCTTATCATCTGAACCCCAACTTCCCAAGCGTTTATTCCACTTTAAATCTTGGGAATTATTGACGTTCCCTTTTTACAGGGGAATTTTCCCTGAAAAAAAAATTTAAAACATATCACCACACACAACAAACCCCCATAAGAAAAACATAGAAATTAAAAGATAAATAAATTGAAAAATAATAATAAAAATATGATGAAAAATATAAATTTTGGTAAAATCCATTTAATGATACAAAGTATCCTCAAGTAAAGGAAATGTCAATTATGATGAAAATAATAAAAAGGAAATGAATCAAGTTCTTGAAAATATTCTTGAAAATTAATTGGATCCCACCCTCAGCAAACCAAATTTGGGATATTCCTGAGCCCAGAGCAGGGGAACAAGTAAATGGAAATATGAGGAACTCCCACCATCCCACATGCCTCAGAATGAAGGAAATGGGCAGAGTCTAAATCAAGAACCACTATGAGATGGCCGTCCTGAGGAAATAGGACAATTATTCCAAAACAGCTTCATGTTTTCATCATGGCCCCAGGAAAATAAAGGCAAAACAAATAGGCCTTGGCACATTCCACACACCACTGAAAAGGGTTAAAGCATTAGCTTAGCTGCCCCAGAATCCCATGGGGCAACATTGGCAGCATCAGATAAACAACCATTTTAGTCCCCAGCGCAAGAACTTGGGACAGGGCCCCACTTCCCCAATGGAGAAGGTTTAAATGTAAAGCATGAAAAAAGACTAAAAGAATCAGAACATAAAAGAGAATCAAGTTAGAAACCCAAAGAAACAATGGAAAATCACCTAGGGCAAAGCCAAAAAAAAAAAAAACTAGCCTAAAAAATCAAAGTTTGGAAATAAAGAAACAACTTCTTAAAAAGTTGACTTGGCCAAATTGTAAAGGAGAAACAAAAATCCATCAAGGAAACCCATACCTTAAAAAGTGTAACCGGCCAAATGGAAAAGGAAGTACAAAACTGAAAAAACACAATGCCTTAAAAGTAATGATTGGGCGGGTAAGCCTAAAATTGGTCTAAGAGGCAATAAAAGAAACAAAATTCAAAAATAATCAAGAAAATGGAAGGAAAATGAAAATAACTCAATAGAAAATCACCCAAGGTACTTTTGGGAAGACAGTCTTAAAATCTCTAAACTCCCTAGAAGGCAAAATCAAGAGAAAACACCTAAATATCCCTTTGAAATTATCAAAAAATTTCTTTTTTATTCTGAATTAAGGGCAAGAGGACTTGAAAGAATTCACAGATCAGATCACCTTAGGAAAGAGATCCCAAAATAGAATCTATAAGGGACATTATAGTCAAATTTCAGAACTTTAAGTTCAAAAGAAAAAAAAATACTACATGGCATCAGGCAGAAACAATACAAATATTAGAAATCACAAATCCAAGGATTTTAAAATTTTGCATCTGCAGCATTAAAGAATTAGAGATCATGAAATGATATTTCAGGAAGGAAAAAGGAGCTAGGATTGTAGCCAAGAATTCCCCAGGTCAAATTAAGCATAAGATTTCAATGGGAAAATATCATTGAAGGAAATAGAAGGGTTTCATAAGGGAAAAGACTAGAATTAAACCAAAACTTTGGATTAAATATCAATATCCAATACCCTCCTTAGTCCCATTAGTATCTAGTCTCCCTTCTATCTCCCTGCTTTGTCTTTGCTTGCTCCCGCCACTCAGGCACAAACTTTTCTGGTGATCTTCCAGATTATCTTCCTGCTGGTAAAATAGTTGTACCTTGTCTTCAAAATTTTTACCAGTCGGTACCTATTTTTGGAGTCTGGTTTGGTAATTAGTAGTGAGGGTTGGAGGGGAGTTCAGAATGTCCTTGTTATTCTCCCCATCCTGGCCTCTACCTCCCTATAGAAACTTTGAATGAAGATGAGAATAGGTATTTATTATTATTTAATTAAAGGGGTTTATTACTCAAAGGTAAAGGGAAAAAATATCATGAAAATATTGGGCAGTTTTCCTTTATTTTAAAATAGCATTCTTAAAGTGACTCATTTTCATGCAATATAAGTACTACCAGAAAAATAAGAAATTTTTTTCTATATAATTTGAAAAATACATATAGAAAAAACAGAATTATTTCCACTCATTATTTTATGTTTTGGTAGAGTTTAAGTAGTTTTCCTTATTGCAGTAATATCCAATTTCCTTGGGGCTGTTTCTAGAAGTTAAACATTGGTGTCATAGGATTGGAAAAAGAGAAAAAGTTTTGCTAACTTCCAGATTCACTTGGACCTTCCTTTTCTTTTAATATATTTTCATCCTTCTCAGCAAAATAAAGAGCTGAGCAAAATTTATCTGATCATTAACAAGAGGATGATTTTTAAATTCTTCATGCATAAATTAATAAAAGGAGGGAATGTTTCATTTTTTGAGCTCAATAAAGTATTATTACTCAATTTGATTACAATTTTGAAGTTTTTTAAATTATTTCATAAGAACCTTAAACTTCCACCCAAAACTGGACCTTCCTATACCTTATAATATTTAATTAAATTAATTTTAAAAATAGGAAAAGTTTAAAATTTGGCTTTAGAAAAAAATTTATGTCATACTTCATACACAATATACTTTGAATGAATATTTGATCTTCATACTTAATATAATATTTTAAAAATTGAACATAATAAATCAATTTCAGTTTTAGGTAAGCAATATACAAAAGACAGAAACAATTGCAAAAGACAAAATAGATCATTTTAATTGCTTTAAGGTACTTCAAGATGATAAAAAATGGTTGGTTAAAATAAAATATTTGTATTAAATTTCCTTGATTAGAGTTTTGTGTCTAAAATGCATGATAGATAAATGATAGGTAGATAAATAGAGATATTCATAAAATCTATATATTATAGTTAATTTTCTATACAAATCTGTATGTACATACACACATACAGATCTCCATATCTATTTGTGTATAGCCCCAACAAATATACATAAGTCTGATAGTTTAAAACTATAATTACAACATGTAAATGTTGGATAAATGTATATTGTTAAACCCATGAATGGATAGGCATATAGATGAATGGCCATTCCCCAGTGGACAATGTTTCGGGAAATATAAAGGCAAAAATAATTAATGAAAAAATCACAACCAAAGAAACCTCCAAAACTCTAATAATTTCCAAAAATTTCCTCCAAAATCCCTTTTAAAAATATTAACCAGATTATTTTAATAAAAAAAGGAAAGGTAGAGAAAATTGGAGAAAGTAATCTGACATAAAAGGGACAGAATGAAAAGCTTCTAGATTGGAGGGAAAAAGTGGTTGGGAAGTCAACAAAAACCTTTTACCTCTCAAATTGATTCAAAGGAAAAATTTACCCACCTTCTCCCCAATAAACAGTTGAATAGAGAAGTCTTCTTATGTAACAGAAAGTGAAAGGGGGAAAATATAATAGAAAACCAAGTGATAAAAAGGAAAGTAGATCAAAAAAGACAGGTCAGCATGAATACATACTTTAGTGGAGGGATAAGATTAAAAAAAAATAAAAGAATAATATTCAATACATTAAAATTTTTGCTATATCAATAAAAAAATAAAAAGAAATTGAAAATACAAATAAAATAATAAGGAAAACAGAAGGTTGCTCTGCAGATGATATGATATTTTTAAGAAATCTGGAATCAACCTAAAATTTAGTTGGAAAAAATAACAATTTTTAACAAAAACAGGACATACATTAAAGCCTCTTTAAATCATTAACATTTCCCAAGATTACTAACACAAACCCAAAGCAAGGAAAACAGGAAAGATTAATATAGAAAACTTCAAACAATATAAAACCCTTGGGCTTCCTATCAAAACAAAAACCCAAAAACAAATGGACACAATTATAAAACATTCCACACAAATACAGAATCAAACTTAAACAACTGGAAAATTGATTTTATCAGTAAGCATGAACTATTAAAAATGACTATTATAATCTTATAGTTTTACTTATTTAGCCAAATATTAATCAAGCTTAAAATATTATATAAAGATAAAGTAATAACAACATTATCCTTAAAAAAACCAATTCAATATTCAAATGAAAAATTATGTGACAAAAGGTAGCCTGTCGATTTCAAAGCATATTGGAAAATGGTAATTATGAAAATAATCTGGTAATGGCTAAGAAATTGAATGATAATCAGTGGAATAGTTTAGGAACCTTATACAATTCAAAAACATAAAATGTTATTTGACCCAAAGTTTAAAGTTTTGAGTAAAAACTTGCTTTTTTAAAAATTGCAGGAAAATTGAAAAAAATTGGTGAAAATTAAACATGGGCGCATCTCCTCCCTTTTAAAAATAAGATAAAAAATAGATAAATTATAATTTAGACATAGTAATTTATAAGTAAATCATGAGAACTTGGAAAATATCAGATCATAATAAGAGAAATGTTTATGGTAAAAAGAGAATAGAAAGAATAAAAAAAAAATGGATTAATTTCATTTATTTAGAAAATATTTAAAGATATAATTTTAAGCAGTCAAAAATCAGAAGGAAAGCGAAGAACTTTGGGAAGGGAGATTTACCAAAGTTACCTTGTTAAGACCTTTTTTAAAATATGGAACTAGAAACTTAAGGGAAATAGGAGTCCTGCCCAAACATCACATTGATTAAAAATAAATTCAAATAATTTGGGATAAATCCCATTTAACAGCTTGGCAAACAGAAAAGAAAAGGAAAAATGAACTTAAACTTGGTAAACGAAATTCAAATCAAAAGAAAATTGACTATGTTTTCATTATTCCAATGGCAACAGAAGGGCAATTTCATTCGTAAATTGGGACCAAAAAGTATATTAAAAAAGGGAGGTCCCTACAAGCTATGGATACAGAAAAGATAATGAAACCAAGAAAAAGGTTACCTTTTTATTTCACTCTCCTTTACAAGAAGTCAATAAATATTTTAAGTACCTTTTTGTGTGTCAGGCACTGTGCTGTATAATGAGTACACAAAATAAAACTAGATGGTGCTTTACTGGAAAAATCTCAAAATCAAATGGAACATAGAATCAATTAAGTTCAAATAAAGAAAAACAAGGGTAAATTGGAGATAATAATCACAAGAAAAGTCCTAAAATTAAGAGCATTGGAGAAAGTTTTCCAAATAAAGGGAAATTATCAACTGCGATTTGAAAAGCCAGGTAAGTCAGGCGGTGAACAATTAACCAAATGAACAAATTAAAATGAAAAAAGGGTTTAAAATTAAGGACCTGTTTTAAAATCCAAAAACGGTATTACTATATCACAGAATATATGTGGGGTGTGTAAGATAACCACAAAGGTGAAGGAAGTCATAAACTTGTTGTAAATAAACGGGACACTTTAATATTTGATTCCAAGGTGACATGAAACCACCAAAGTTTTATTAAAGAGGGTGAATGGGCTGTCCCCTTAAGAAGAATCATTTTGTCTTCCTTAAGGAGACTAAAGAAGGAAGGAAGGAAAGGCTTAGTGGAAAAAGTCCCTTTAGGCCAAAACTACCAGCAGACAATTCCAATGTTGGTGGATATCAACAAAAGGGTTGGGTTATCAGAAGAGAGGGTATATGGAAGGGACTTTTTTATAAGAAAAATTCCGGATCTTTGGACAATAACATAAAATGGAGGACGGAAAGATAGGGATCTGAGGATATAAGCCCAAAGGCCGGGAAGGGTTGGTTCCCTTGAACATAACCATGGGTTTTGGGGTATTAGAGGAAAAACAATGTTCTTTACATTTTGGACATATTTTAGATGTTCTAATTACATTTAGTTTGAGATATCTCAAAATCCTAAGACGCTTCAAAATAAAAGTTCAGCAAAAACAGTTTCGGTTTGTATCATCAGATATGAGAATTTTTACCATAGAGAAAGATAATTGAATACATTTGGAATTGATGAATTCTGGGTAAATTAGAATAGAGGGAAAGGAAGAGGATTTGGGGCCTTCTTTGGGAGACACCCACAATTAATGGAATGGCTTGAATAAAAAAAAATCCTTGGGCAACTGAAACAAAAAAGAATAAATAAGAGAGTAGTCAAAAAATCTAGAAAGTAGTGAATTTCAAAGAAAGAGGGATGAATGAGACGGAAAAAATAATATGGATTTAAAAGAAAAGAATAAAGTCACATCGGGAGGCCAGTATAAGCTGGTAAGATAAAAGATTCCAGGATTTGGGAAGGAAAACGGGGATTACAGCATTTGGCTGTTTTTGAAATGGCCCTTAGAATGAAAAATAGTGCATAAAAACGGCTTGAAAAAATGATGAAATATAACCCGGATTGAAAATACGGTGTGATTATTTTTAAATTTCAAATTGGTTTAAGTTAATTTATAAAGGTTCTTTTTCACGTACTTCTTTAATTAGGTTTATTCCAAGTTTTCCGAGATGATTTTCTTTTAAATCATTTCCCAAAATTTTTTAACGTTTTCTATCACAATTATACGGCAAATTATCTAACCATTTTGGCAAATCAATTGGCATCCCTAAGTTTTAAATTTTAGCTTTTAAAAGGGATTTAAACAATTCCAAAGAACTCATAAAGAAGCATACCTACATATCCAAAAAAAAAATGGATGGAATTGGTACAGATTGATGGAAACCCTTTTTTCCCTTTCTTTTTTTTCCCTCCCCCTCCTTCCTTTCCTCTCCTTCCTTTTCCTTCCTCTTTCTTTTTTCTTCCCTTCCTTCCTTCCCTTCCTTCCTTTTCTTTCTTCCCTTCCTTCCCTTCCTCTCTTCCCCCCTTCATTCTTTTTCCCTTTCTTCCTTCCCCTCCTTTTTGCTTTCCTTTTCTTCTCCCTCTTTATCTTCTTTTCTTCTTCTATTTCTTCCTTATTATTCCCTTCTTCTTCTTCTTTTCGCATATTTTTCTTTCATTTTTTCTTTTTCTTTTTTTCTTTCCTTCCTTTCCTTCCTACCATTTTTTCCTCCCTCCCTCCTTTCTTCCCCTCTCTTATTTTTTTTTATTTTTTATTAAATTGAAATTTATTCTAGAAATGTTTTATAATTATTTATCACATTATAAATATAATAATGGACTTAGAAACAAGGGGAAGAAATATTGAATTTTTTTGTGGGTATGCTGGCCTAGATGGCATTGATATCTTCCATGTAGCCCTTGCCACCCAGCTAAGGGAGGTACTAGTGTTTCCAAACCTTATCTTATCCCCCGGAACCAAGATTTGGAGTTAATAAAGGGTTTCCAGAACAATCTAATGGCTTTCAATTTTTCCAAAAAATAATTAAGATACTTTTATTTGAATATTTTTTTAAAAGTACCATAATTATGTAACCATATTGATTTTTGTTCAACTGCCTTTCATTGACCCACACTATGAAAATTGTCTGAGACAAAAAATTTCCCTATGAGGTTCTAATTTGTTTTTTTCCGGGAAAAAGTAAAAAACAACAACAAACCACAAAAAACCCTAGACACATTTTTCCCTGGCCTTCCACAAGTCAATTAAATACAGGGAAGCAAAGAAAAAGGTTAAAGTGTTTTACCAAATTAACCATATTACTAGCCTTTGGCCCGCAAATTATTTGATCCACTGAGCATCCAATTTATAAAATGGGGAAAAATTCCAATGTCTAGAACCAAATTCATGGCAAATATTAGACTGAAAAAGGAATTAAAAACCAAAAATTTAAAAGTCTTTGTAAATTAAAAATCCATCAATCCAGCTAAAACTTCCATCATTTCCTTAATTATAACCCTTTTAGACTTTTGAAAATTTACTTTTCCCCGGACCTCAAATTTTTTTGCTTTTGGATAGGTCTCCCAAATTAACCATTATCCCCAAAGTCCCTACCGATCTTCACAAAATGGTAATCCTATTTCTAATTATAATATTAATTTAAATGGTTAAGGATAGGACTACTAAGGTCCGCAATCCCAAGGGATACTTGAATTCAAACCTTAATTTTTAACCAGTAAAATGAGGAAGTTCAATCTCAGTCAACACCTCCTTCTTTAATTGTAAACCCAATATAACCCTTCTACTTAAAATTATTGGCATATCAAATAAAGATGATAAGGAACCAAAACATAGTATGTGTTTAAAAGTTTTATTTCCCTGATTTTCCCAAGAAAGGTCCATAATTACATTTAATTTATCTTAACTCTATGGTATCATAACATGATGCTAATTAGAAAAAAATTTTTATTTTTTCACATTATTGTTTTATTTTAAAATTTTTAAAAGGAATAAACGTTATTTGGTTTTCGGAGGATTGACCTCTTTCGGCGTCCTTTACCTCCTTGTTTCCAAACTATAAAATTAGGGGATTTAACCTTAATGATAATTGTTAAAACAACAAATTTTTCTTTCTCCAGGGAATAATGAGAACTTGGTTGGCAACTAAAGTTCAAGAACCAAGGAATAATTCCACGCCGCAAATTGGGATTGCCGGAGGAAAGTTTTCGCCTTCCTTAATAATTTGATTTAGGGTGCTTAAGGATATGGATTGGACACCCATGATTGTTAATGGTCATTGCAATTTCCCCTGAGAAAACTAAAAGAGATCTCATTGATGTGTGTCCTTCAGAACAAGACAGCCCAAAAGAAAGGGGGAGTCACAGGAAATAAATGATTTCTTACATTGAATTTAATTCCAAGGAAAATTTCAACCCTGAGCAAAACCAATTTAATCACCAAAAATTAATAACCCCTTAAGTAAGGTGAACCATCAAAATGCAAATTTTTGGGTAAGAATTCATAAACTGGGTTATTTAAATGGCTTTAACGGTCCTATATGAGGGAAAGGAGACCCAGGGTGACAAAACGGAAAAAAACAAACTTAACGGAAATGAATTCCTTTTTTTTACCCCAAGAAAATTCACCTTAAAATTTGGGGCAAAGAGGCATTGAAATAAAATGTCACAAAGGAAAAAGGGTTATTTGGGAAAAAAATGGGGGAATTGAGCATTCTTAAATTTGAATCATTCCCAATTTCCCTACCAAGTGACCAATAAATGAAAAAGAAAAGCAAGGGGAAAGGGGACCCTCAGTTCTGGATTTGAATCAGTCCAACAAAAAAATTTCCTTTAAAACCAGTGTGATTCCATGTTGCCAATTCAAATCTTTTTCTCTGTTAATGGTCCTTTTGTATCCAAAAAATGTCATTCAAGATTAAATCATGTTCTTTTCTGGAACTTGGGTTCCATAATAAGGAGATTAGTTTTAAAATTCCGAAAAATAATAAAATTGTTTGGAAGAAATGATTATGTAATAACTCATAGGTGTTATTTTACTACGCCGATCTTGTAAAAAGCAAAAGCACCTATTATTCTTTTATATTTAAATTCTATCAAATATTTCAAGACACTTAACAAAGGTTGTCTAGTAATTAAACCCACCAAGAAATGACTGATTTACCTTTAAAACTGGACTGAAGCATTTGCAGTATGTTTTCTTTTTTTTTTTATTTTAATAGCCTTTTTATTTTACAGGGGATTATACATGGGTTAACTTTTAACAGCTTTCCAAACCTCTTTTAATTTTCCCTTCTACCCCCCCCCCCTAAATGGCAGGATGACCAGTGATGTTAAAATATTAAAATATAACTGGGAAATAATATACATGACCAAAACATTATTTTGCTGTAAAAGAATCAGGGACTTTAAATTGGTGTACAATTGTGAAGGAAATCAAAAAATGCAGGTGTATAAAATAGGGATTGGGAATTCAATGTAATGGTTTTTAGTCATCTCCCGATTCTTTTTCTAGGTATGTAGTTCAGTTCATTAATGCTCCATTAGAAATGATTTGGTTGATCTCGTTGCCGAGGATGGCCTGATCCTAAGAACTGGTTCATCTAGATTTGCTTTGAAGATATAATGATTTCCTGGTCCTCCATTTCCACCAGCATCCAGTTCAAGGCCCTCCAGGCCTTCTGAAATCATCCGTTGGTCATTTCTTACAGAACAGTAATATTCCATAACCATATACCACAATTTATTCAACCATTCTCCAACCGATGGACATCCATTCAATTTCCAGTTTCTAGCCACTACAAAAGGGTTCCACAAACATTCGTGCAAATACAGGTCCCTTTCCCTTCTTTTATAATTCTTTGGGATATAATCCCAGTAGTAACACCTGGATCAAAGGGTATCATTTGATAACTTTTGAGAAAGGGTTCCAAAACCATTTCTAAAAATGGACTGGGGTTCACAACTCCACCAAAACAATGAATCAATTGTCCCAGTTTTCCCCATCCCCCAACAAGTTTATTTTTTCCTGTCATTTTGAATCTGACAGGTGTGGTAGGTATTTTAGAGTTGTCTTTAAATTTCATTTTCTGATTAATAAAATGACTTGGACTCTTTTGCTTTAGAAATAGTTTCAAATTTCTTCATCTGAAATTGTCCGGTTCATATTTTGACCATTTTTCAATTGGAGGAATGGCTTTGGATTTTTTATAAATTAGAAAAATTTCATATTTTGGAAATTAAGGCCCTTTTTATCAAATCTTGACTGTAAAAATATTTTCCCAGTTTATTGCTTCCTTCTAATCTTTGCCATTAGTTTGTTTGGTCAAAACTTTTTAGTTTGGTATAATTGAAAATTTCTTATTTTGGGGAATAAATGAATCTCAGTTCCGCTGGGTCATAAAGTTCCCTTCCACAGGTCTGGGGAGAAATATCCTCTGTTCCTCTTAATTTATTAAATTAATTTCTTTGCCTTGGTCTTGAACCCAACTTTTGACCTTATCTTGTGTACGGCGTTAAGGATGGATAATGCCTAGTTTCTGCCATATTGGTTTCCAATTTTCCCAACAATTTTTATCAAACAGTAAGTTCTTATCCCAAAAGCTGGTATCTTTGGGTTTTGTCAAAGAACTAGGTTAACATATTTGGTTGACTGTTTTTCCCTTTTGAAAATCTATTCCACTGATCAATAATCTATTCCTTAGCCAATATTAAATAGTTTTGGAAACGGCTTTGCCTCTATAATATAATTTTAGATCTAATTACAGCTAAGCCACCATCATTTTGATTTTTTTTCAAATTTCCCTTGAAATTTTGACCTTTTGTTTTTCCAAATATGAACTTTGTTGATTTTTCTAGGTCATTAAAATAGTTTTTGGGAAGTCTGATTGGTATAAGGCTAAATAAATAGATTAGTTTTGGGTAAAGTCATCTTTATTATTTTTGCTTTTCCCCCAAAGGCCTTTAATATTTTTTAATTGGTTAGAATTAGAATTTTAATTTGTGGAAAAGTGGTCCGTAATTTTGCCTAAAGTTTTCTTGGATTTTCCTTCAAGGATAGATTCCCAAATATTTTTATTTAAATTGTTTACTTAAAAAGGAACCTTTGTAACTCTGACTTGTTGGATTTTTGTTATATATAAGAATGCTGATGACTTATTTTTTTTTTAAACCAAGCAACTCTTTAAAGTTGTATTGGCTAACCTTTTGGCAGAAATTTGGGATTCTCTAAGTATACCATCATGTCATCGGCAAAGAGTGATTTTGGCTTCCCCATTTGGCCCCATTCCTTAATTCCTTTTTCAGCCTCCCTTATTGCTATAGCTAGGTTTCAAAAATATTAATGAAATTGGGTTGATAGTAAAATTTTGTTTCACCCAATCTTATTGGGAAAAAGTTTGGGTTTCCTCCATTCCATAAGGATGTTACTGATGGTTTTAAATGGTTCTGAATTTTTTAAGGAAAAGTTCCATTTTTCCTTTTTGCTTTTAATAGGAATGGATGTTGGTTTTATCAAATGCTTTTTCCATCTATTGATTAATCATATGGTTTTGTTAATTTAATTAATGGCCAATTATATTGATATTTTCCTAATATTGAACCAAGCCCTGCCCATTCCTGGGAAAACCCTTGATCAAGTGTCTTATCTTGGGAGATGATTTTCAAGGGTCTTTGCTAATATCTTATTTAAGTTTTAATCAAATTCATTAAGGTTGGTCTATAATTTTCTTTCCTTTTCCGGTTCCCACCTGGTTTAAGGTTATCAGTACCATGTTTGTCATAGAAGGAATTTGGTGGGACTCCTTCATTCCCTATTTTATCAAATAATTTATAACATTTTCCAATTGTTCAAAATGGTAAAATTCCATTAAATCCATCTGGTCCTGGGGATTTTTTCTTAAGGGAG
Organism: Sarcophilus harrisii; assembly: GCF_902635505.1. Classification (NCBI taxonomy): domain Eukaryota; kingdom Metazoa; phylum Chordata; class Mammalia; order Dasyuromorphia; family Dasyuridae; genus Sarcophilus; species Sarcophilus harrisii. The sequence goes on along the minus strand of NW_022290904.1, from coordinate 11,631 downwards.
TTTTTAATTTGCCCTTTTTTTTTTTTCTGAAAATGGGACTATTTGGCTTTTACTTCTTCCTTTTATTGGGAAGTCTGTATTTTTTGGTGGTCAACCAAATTTCATTTAGGTTATCAAATTTATTGGCATAAAAGGGACAAAATAACTCCATTTCTCTAATTTTCTTCCTTTGGTGGAAAGTTCTCCCTTTTCATTTTTAAGACTCCTAATTTCATTTTCCTCCCTCCTTTTTCTAATCAAAGATTTTAAAACATCTATTTTAGGCTTTTTAGAAAACTCTTAGTTTTATTAATTGGTTAATGGTTTTTTACCAATATTTTTTATTTCCCTTTTTAATTTTTAAATTTCCAATTTAATTTGATTGGGGGGTTTTTTTGGTCTTTTTAGTGTTTTTTAAGTTCAAAGCCCAATTCATTAATCTTTTCCTTCTCTGTTTATTCAAAGTAAGCCTCTTAAGGATAAAAATTCCTCTTATTAAGCTTTTGGCTCATCCCCAAATTTTTGGTTATTGTCTCATTTTAATTTATCTTTGGGAAATTGTTGTATCTATAATTTTCTTTACCCAAATCATTTTTGGAATGAAGTTGTTTAGTTTCCAATTACTTTTGGTCTATTTCCCCCTAACTTTTTGGTTGTTGGTGTAGTTTTTATTGTTTCATGATCTGAAAAGAAAAGATTTACTATTTCGCTTTCGATTTAATTTTGGGCCTTTAAGGCCAAAATATGTAATTTTTTGAATGGGTTCCATGACCCGCTGAGAAAGGGAAGTATATTCCCTTCTATTCCATTCAATTTTTCTCCAAAGATCCAATTTTATAATTTTCTAATATTCTATTTATTTCTTTAATTTCTTTTTCTTTTTATTTGTTTTGTGGTTTGGTTTGTCCCTAATTTAAGGGTGCAAGGTTACAAGGATCTCCCTACTTTACAGTTTTGTTGTCTATTTCCTTCTTGCAACTCTCTTTAACTTCCCTTTTAGGAAGTTGAGTGCCATACCACTTGGGCATATATTTTAATATTGGGCTTTTAATTGTTTATAAACACCCTTTGGGATGTGTTACCTTCCTTATCTTTTTAAAGATCAATTTTTTTTTACTTTTCTTGACCTGAGTTAGATGGCTACCCCTGCTTTTATTCCCCAACCGAAGCATAATAGATTTTTGGTCCAACTTTTAATTTTCACCCATCCCCTCTTTAAATTGTTTCTTGTAAAAATATATTGTAGGGTTCCTGACTTTGTCCAGTCTCTATCTCCTCCTTTTGGGGGATTCATCCATTTTATTTTGGGTTTAAATTTACTAAATCTGTATTTCCTCCATCCCCAAATAACCCCAAGTTGTGCCTTTACTTATTCTTGTTTCAACCCCTTTTTTAAAACTTAAAATTCCCTCTTTTATCAAATACTTTCCCTTTTAACCCCCTCCCCCCCTTTGAGCCCTTTCCCCTTCCTTCCCTTTATTACTTTTTTTCTTTTCCTTTTTCCCTCCCCGTTTTAATGGGGCGAGAGGAAATTTTCTCCAAAACAAATGTCAATTATTTTTCTTTTGACCAACTCTATTGAGGTAAGATTCATAAATGTTCCTCCCCTGTCTAAATTTCCCTAATATGAATAAGTTTCCGGCCCTTTGTGGGATGGTTTCCCTCTTTTTATCCCTCCTTCCCACCTTATTCTGCCATTATCCCTTTTCCATATCACCCCCTTTTTATTTTATATCAAAATAAATTATAATTATTCTTTTTGTATAAACAAAAGATACAATTTGAGTTACTTTTACCTTTTCTTCTCTTGAGTTCTATTCTTGGGAATAAATTTTTTTGTTTAGTTCTGGTTTTTTTCAGAAACAAATGGAATTCTTTTGTTTCATTAAATTCCATCTTCTTCCCTGGAAGAAAATGTCAACTTTTGGGTAGTTTATTCTTGGCTGCATCCCAAGTTCTTGGGGCCTTTTGGAATATCAATTGGCCCTTTCTTTCTTCCTTTAATTGAGGGCCCAGATCTTGGGGATCCTTAATTAACCCGGTATTTAAATTGGTTTTTTTGGCTGCTTGAAATTTTTTCCTTAATCCCTGATGGTTCTGAAATTTGGGCCACAAATTCCTTGGGGGTTTTTATTTTAGGGTTTCTTTCAGAAGGTGTTCGATTAAATTTCTTTCAATCCTATTTTACCCTTTGGATTCTAATTATATTTGGGAAGTTTTCTTTATAATTTCTTTAAAATAAGTATTAGGCTCTTTTTTCATCTTAGTTTTTCAGAAAGTCCAATAATCCTCAGATTATCTCTCCAATCTATTTTTCCAAGTCTGTCGTTTTTCGTAGGGTTGTGGTTTTTCCAGTTTGTCATTTTTTTTTTTTTGCTTGACTAATTCTTGCTGTCTCAATGAATCTTTACTTTCAAATTTGTTCCAGTTCTAATTTTTTAAAGCATTATTTTTCTTCAAAGCTTTTTTTTACTTCTTTTCTTTATTCCAATTAAGGTTTTGGAATTTTGTTTTGGTCTTGGAATTTTTTTCCATTTCACTAATTTTTTTTTAGTGAATTATTTTCTTTTCCAATTACGGATTCTCTTTCGGTGTTCTTTGTTTCTTTTCCAATTCACGGGATCCTACTTTTGGTTCTTTTGTCTTTTAATTCCCAAATCCTACTTTCTAGTAATTCTTTTTTTTTCCAATTCAAATTCTTTACTTTCCTGAGATTTTTTATTTTTCCAATTCACCAATTTTGTTTTCCTTCCTGGGTTTTTTCTTTTCCAATTGTATTTCAGGAAGTTGTTGCTCTCTTTGGGTTTTCTTTCCTTTCCCATTTATCTTCTAACTCTCTTTTGAGACTTTTTGGTCTCTTCTATGAGAAGATTAGTAAGAGGGCAGTCCTGGTCATTTTTCTTGGGTTTGGGGTCCTTCAGGTTTTGACCTGCTCTTTTTCTGATAGAAGCTGCCGATTGTTCTTTTCATCTTTTTATTCATGTTTTAAAGCCTTTAGGGTAGGTCTCCAGGGGTTACCAGCCTTCCTCTGCAAGGGGAAAGATGTAAACTTTCGTCCTAGGTATGGGGGTTCTGGGTGAGGTTTCCCTTCCCCAACAGGAAGTGGATTCCAAAGCAATTGCCGAGTTATGGGAATTGATTGGGCTGTGTGGGTTAAGGATTCCCTGGGCTGGGGAACTAATTGAAAGTGTCACCCCCGGCCGGAGCCTCTTGTGGGACTGAAAGTATTGCAGGAAGGCAGTTAAGCCACCAACTCTGCCCAGTCTGTGCCCCTAATCAAATTGGCCCTGGGAAAAGCCTCTATGGCCCCAAAGCCAGCTCCCCACTGCTCAGATTGGAGGCTAAACCCGGGCTGCGTCCTCCTCTGTGCAGGTTCACAACCCCCCAAGGAAAAAGCCTTTTACTGGGGTTGGGCTGCGCCCTTGTGCTGAGATCTCTGCCTTCACCCTTCGGTTTGAGACCTCCCTCCGAACCTAATTTCTCTCCCAGTCTGCCTGATCTCCCCCTGGCCCCGGAAACCCACCTTTGTTTTGGGAGACTGGAATTTTCTTCGGGGTGAGGTTCTACTTTTCTCTTTTGGTTGTAAGCAGTCAAGATATTTTTTGAGGCTAGATATAATATTGATAAAAAGGGAAGAAGAGCTTTAAAGTCACGGTGTCTTCTCCGGCCATCTTGGTCCCCTTCAGTATGTTTTCCTTTGGATAGAATAAGCATGATTTTCATTTTCCTAAACTAATTTATGACATAATTTTGATTTCCTTTGCTATATTTGTAAAATCTTTCATATAAAAATCTAAAAGATAATAGACATCTGGCAAAAAGGCATATTATTTTTGGTAATGGATATCATATCTTGGTAATTATTCATATATTACACTATGATAATTGTCCACATTCAATAAAATTTATTAAATGAATTACCTTAGAACATTTTTGGGTTTTGGGTTTGTCCCTCTAACCATCCAGAAAGACGGTGGCTTTATAATTAAGGTTTGACTTTATCCAATTATGTTTTTGGTAGATATTCAACAAGTATTTTATTTTTATTTTCTGAAATAATGTCTCATGTTGTTTCTCCCAGAATATTTTTTCATTGGGTCACTAATTGGGGTTTTCCCTTACTGATTAACTTCAGCCAGCCAGGTATGAATTGTCAATATTAATTTTACTTTTCAATGACAGCCGCGGAAATTTTTTAAGTTTTCACTTTAAACCATCCTTTCATTCTACAAACTTCACAAGGTCCTATGGTTTTCCAAATTTTTCTTTGTCATAATATAGAATAATATAATTTATCATAAATTTTCTGTATTGTCATTTCTATTCCTGACATTTTTGTCATTATTCCATTGATATTGTTTCTAATCCCTTAGAAACATAAAGCTGTTCTCATGAATATTTTCTTTGATCTAATTTTTTAAAAGCCTTGAAGCGAGATCTGTGAGTCAATTTTTTTCGTTGGTTAGCTTTAATTAAAAATAATAATTTCTCTTTACCTTCATGCTTTTATTCCCCCTTCCCATAAAAAGGAAAGCTACTTCCAAGCTTTATTTTAAAGTTACACCTTTATTGAACTAATTAGTAAGGGTTTTGAGGCGTGTAGATTGAAGATGTCTAGGTGCTTGGGAGTACCATTGGTGAATCAAAAAACTTTTTTCCTGAGTTCAAAATGAACTACAGACACTAGCTCTGTGACTCCTGGAAAAGCACTTAGCATTGTTTCCCTCAGTTTCTTTATCTGCAAAAGGAAATGAAAAAGTATTTTAGTATCTTTTCCAAGAAAGCCCTAAATGTGTCCAAAAAATTATCTGGCCTTTGAAAAATAACTTGGGAAAAAAAGATTTCCCAATACATGTAAGGTTTGCCTTCTGCCAAAGCCTTCATCTACTTTTTAATGGCCTTCAACTTGATAAATAAATTTACCTAAATGTATGAAGAGGTTCAATTCGTTAATAATGACACCTTTCTAATGGTTTGATTGTTTTAATCCTTACAATAGTGAATTAATTTACTTAATTTTAAAACTTTGGATTGGGATTTTGACCTTGGACGGCATTCCAAAGCAGACTATTCATTTAATTTTAAACTTTTTCATCCAACATTAGATCCACATAGTCAAACAATTACATGCTAATGACCAAAAAATAAACGGCAGGAAGAATTTGTTTTCTTTTTTTGGTGAAAATTAATGTGGATAATGAGATTTAAAAGCATAGCTGTTTTCTCACATTGATTATAAGCATTTTGTATTTGTCAATACATTTGTGACCAGTATTTTCTTAATGTCATTGATGGAAACTTTAAAGTAAAGTCTTCCTTTCTGTAATCTACTTTATGATTTTCACACATAACCAATGATAAATATGATTCTTAACAAAATTATTTGCAAAAATCCTTCCCCTATCTTTCAATGTAACAATCTTTTGATAGTGTTGTCCCCCAGAACCTAAGTTTCTTGTTTCCCTTGGGCAGTTAAAACTTTTACCTATTTATTTTAAACCCAAGATTTGGGCAAATTGTAGAAAATAATTTTAAATAATTACAAAAGAGGTTGTATTTGAATTTAAGTTTCAAAAAGAAGTAACAAGAAAACATTAAACTACAACGCTTCAAAAGGTTATTGAATATATTTGACTCCATATTCAGACATGTTTAGGGTAAAATAAAATTGAACATGTCTATGTGGCTGGACATGTCAGTTATGTCCATTAATCTCTACCATTCTGAGACATCTAGGAAACTGAGAAAAATGAGAATAAAATACAGGAGGTGAAAAGTCAATGGGAATATTTTCATGTTAAAAAATAAATTCTTACCAATTCACACATATTCCTTGAAACATATGTAATACAGGGCACTCAAAATTCCTTTGGGCAAAACAAACAAACAAACAAAAAACTGCATTTTTTTTCAAATATAAACTTCTGTATCTGATAGTATAAAAAGACTTTTTTTTAAATTTGAATGAATAACTAAAATATTTTACATGAATAAATATTTTGTGAAAAACAGTGTTCTAAGAATTCTATATTTAAATAGGGGAAAAATAGTTTGTGCTCATCTTGGCTTAATGAAACAATAAGTCCCGAAGCTCCAAAGTTACTTAGTTTAAAGATTCAGAAATTAGATTGGTAAAAGCTTTATTTGAAAAAAAATTCTCTTTTTGGATATTCTATTACATTGAATAAATTAATACTATAGACTGATCATTTGTAATTTCTTTTTCTACTGAAAATTACGAAAATCTTCTGCTAAAGAATAAAACATCTCTGATCTGCCTTAGTGGAATGGTCAGAGATAATTTTTTTTTTTGGAAATTCCTCTATGTTCAAACCATTTAAGTTGTTTCACAATTAATGTCTATAAATGAACACATCCTATAAGGCAGTTTCCAGTTTTCTGTGAAGTTTTTTTCTGGGGCTTTGATTCCAGGCAGTATTCTATCCATGTCTTTTTGATTGTAAGTTGTGTCTGTATCTGCTTCTCTTTCAATTTGTCTCTGTATCTGTCTTTATCCTCTTTTTCTCTTTCTCTCTTTTTTTCTCCCTTCATGGTTTTCTCCTTTCTGCTGTCTCATTGTCACTTCTTATTTCTTTCTCTTTCTCCATCTCTGTGTTCTTTTCCTCTTCCAAGGATAACAGAGTAAGACTTTTTCTTTTCCTTAAGGGAACTACCCTACCTCTCTTCAATTGCCTTGTCTTACATTAAGATTTCAAATGATATTTTTAGAGATGGGACAGAAGAAAAACTGTCCCAAATGCTAGCATCTAAGAAGAACATAAACAGCAGGATATGGAAAACTATGCTCATCATCTCCCCAGCTTCAGATTAGAATCCTTAGTTGGAAAATACATCATGTTTGGACCTTTTTCCCTTTGAAAGTTTTATTTAATAAAATAATATAACCATTTAATCTTCTCGGTAGAATGTAACAGAGTTTTTGGAAACAATTCCCCTCTAATTTTAAAGGGGTCGGCAACAAAACATATCTTTCCCAAAATCAAAGGGAAAGAGATATTTATTATATTTTCTAGGCTAAAGGACACAATTATTGATGGAACAGTTTTTAGGAAAATATCACTGGAAGAACAGGGGACACTGGGATCACTGATTCCAAAAACACAGAAGACTTTGAATCATTGACAGATTATTAAAACGAAGCACTAAGGACATCCTAGAAATCCCTCACGCTCTGTTTCCCCTACTACTAGGGAACAAGAATGGGGACACAAATTCGGGGAAGAATTCAGGGGGGTACAGGGATATGGTCTCAGAAAATTTTTGGGTAGAAAATGGCTTTAGAATTTGATTGGGAGGAGGAAAACCAAATTCTTCAAGGCCGTTGTGTACACTCTGAATTCTAGGTGTAAATAATTATGCAAATATTTGGGATCCAGAAAATGCGTAAAGTTCAGGGTCAGATTCTCAAAAATCAATATGTATAATGAGAATGAAAAGACTAAAATGGGTAATCAATTGTATTTCAAAAAGTAGATCTTAAATTTAACTTTATTTTGAGGATGAAACCATAGATTTGTAATATCATTTTTGAGGTTCATGAGACCTTTGAGTTTGCGGGTTAAAGACCAGTGTCCAAGGTATTCAAAAAATTTGCAGGGTTAACCTATTCTAAGAGGTGGGGATGGAGTGTTTTAATATGACCCTCATTATTGTCCCAGAAACTTTGTTATCACTGACCAACAAGTTGTTACCTGAACATTGTTTCAGGAACTAACTCATTCTCAAGGCCAGATAGCCTGAGGGTTTTGTTACCCACCACCACCTCCCCTGGAAAGCTGCATCCCTCAATCTTACCTTAGTGCTCCCAAGAATCAATTTTTAAAGTGAAGTAAGAGGGTTGATGTTAATATTATTAATGCAGTCTCGAGATCCCCATAAAAGAGCCAGAGGAGGCAAAACGAAAGTTACCTGGGTCCGGCTAGGGATGTATTCCTCATAGATATTTAATTTCTCCTAACTGAATCAGTTAAAAAATCTCCAAATATCTTATTTGACTTTCAGTGACAGCATTTTTGTTGGTTTCTGAGAAAGGCAATCATGACAATGCCAGGTAGGTAATCTTAAAGCAATTATAGGAAGATTTAGAATCTTAGTCAAAATACCTGCAATATGACAACCAAACAATTCTTACCTCATTTAGGCAAGCCAATATCCAGGGAAGAAAACTTCATGTTTTGTCATCTTTGATAAAGAAAATTATTTTTATTTGATACATTATTACTTGGGGACACTATTCCCTGCTCTTAGGTCTGAATCTCAGGACACTTAATACTGATTCTCTGACTGGGTCATTAAAGGGCCTTCTTGGTCTTTTGGGAGCAGAAATAAACATGGAACTTCATGTTCTTTAAAGAATTATTAATTGAATTCATTTGTCCACAAGAGAAAAGTGCATCTCCCTTTGCAGGAAAGAGAAAAAAAATAGCATGTTCAATTAAGAAGTCTGTGAGACTAGAAAAGAATATGATGGAATGAATATTATATTGCTTTAGGTAGGAACAATATCAACTCATTATTTACCAGCAATGTGATTGCAGCACCTGGGGTCTTTAATTGCTCATTAGGACTGTACCATTCTAATTGTAGCTCTAGCTTGTTTCTATTGTTTTTATTTATTTATTTATTGTTTCTTGAAAATTTTCTCTTTGATCTGCGATTTTCAAAGTTTGGTAACAATGTTCCTATGTGTTTTCACAAACGATCTCCTGGAGGTGGTGAGGGGTGAATTTTTTCTATTTCTGCTTTCTCCTCATGTTCTATTACTCCAGGATCATTTTCTTGGAATTCCCCCCACCCCCACCCTGCCTTATTGTGTCAAAGTCCTTTTTCTGGTCAGAACTTTCAGGCAATTCCATTATTCTTATATTTTCTTTTCTTGATCTGTTCTCTAGATCTGCCCTTTTGCTTATAAGATGTTTCACATTACGTTTTATTTTTTTCATTTTTATAATCTGTCTTGTTATTTCTTGGGCTCTGATAGCTTCACTGTCTTCTTTCTGCCCAGTTCTAATTTTCAGAGAGTTATTTTCATCTTTGAGTCCCTATATTTCCTTTCCTAGTTGCTTAACTTTTAAAAAAGAATCTTCCCATTTTTCTTGAATGGTTTTTATGTTTTAATTTCCTTCAATGTTTCTCATTTGATTTTTAAATTCTTTTCGAAGTTCTTTCCTCTATATTTATGCTTACAAATCTTTTAAAAGGAATGAGTTCTATATTTTGTCAAAAATCTTTTCTCCATCTATTGATACAGTCATAGGACTTTTATTGCTGCTATAATCAATTATGTGAAATTGTTCTTATATTAAACCATCCCTGTAATCCTTATTTAATTCCACTTGATCCCAACATATAATCTTTGGTACATATTGTGGTCTCCTGACTGTTATTTTATTTAGAATTTTCCCATCCATATTCACGAGTGAAATTTGTTTGTAACTTTCTTTCTTCTTTTTATTCTTCCTGGTTGGCTATCAATATCCTAGTTTCATAAAAAAAAAAAAAAAAAAAAAAAAAAAAGTTTTTTGTAGGATCCCTTTTAAATGGTTATTCTAAATAACCATTTAATATTGGAATGAGTTAATCTTTAATGTTTATCAAATCCATCTGATCCTGATGCTTATATCTTGAGTAGCTTCCTTAAGGCGGGTTCAATTTGATCTTGTAAAAATAGATTTAACTATACTTAACATATACTTAAACATATTTAAGATGTATTGGTCTACCTGCCATCTGGGGGAGGGGATGGGGGGAAGGAGGAGGAAAATTGGAACAAAAGGTTTTGCAGCTGTCAGGGCTGAAAAATTACTCATGCATATATCTTGGAAAAAAAGAGGTATAATAAAAAAAAAACAAACATAGATTTATTCTATTTAAGAAATATTCTATATGAAAATATAGAAAATGTCTCATTTTCTCTTCTGTTAACCTGTAATGGGCTGAAGTTTGAGTTGATGCACTTAGGTCCCAAGTACGTGAGGCTAAATAGTAATTGGGCTATACTCTATACATGATTGGAAAAGAATGGTCCCTGCCCACTCTCTGTGCAAGTCCTGATGTCTTCTACAGGAAATTACGATTTTGGTGGGTGGAGGCAGAGAGAGGAACAGGAAGAGAAGCTGGGAGAGATTGGGCCTGGGTTCCATTTTCCTGGCTGCTGGCCTTGTGGCTGCTGGTCTAGCGAGCTTTTGACTCAGCTGCACACATTGCTATCGCCGATTCTCTTCCACCTCCGATCCTTCTTCACTGACAATAAAGACGGACGATTTTCCCCTAACCTGAACTCCAGACTCCTGTTGATTTTAAAATATGCGATCTTCACATTTGGTGCCATCCTAAAAAAAAGGCCCACAAAACAACTTTTTTTTTTTTTTTTTAATACTATAGTCTGGCCCTCCAACAGTCTGAGGGACAGTGAACTGGCCCCCTGTTTAAAAATTTTGAGGACCTCTGGTTTAGATGAATGTTGTTACAATTATTTTTATCTTTATGTAATATTTTGATAGTTTGATTAGTTTTTTACTAAATAAGGAAACTAGACTAGATATAATAGTCATTTTTATTTTATTCTCTATGCCTACTGATAAACAATCAATTTACTCCAGTTGTTTGGTTCTTTCTTTATTTGTGTGGAATGTATTTTAATTGTGTCCATTTAGTTTTTGGATTTGTTTTGATAGGAAGCCTAAGTGTTTTATATTGTCTCAAGTTATTCTATATGGAATTTCTCTTTCCATGTTTTCCTGCTGGGTTGTGTTAGTAATCTATAGAAATGTTAATGATTTAAGAGGCTTTAATTTATGTCCTGCTTCTTTGCTAAAATTGTTATTTGTTTCAACTAGTATTTTAGTTGATTCTCTAGATTTGTCTAAAAATATCATCATATCATCTGTAGAGTGATACTTCTGTTTCTTTATTATTTATTTGTATTCTTTCAATTTCTTTTTCTTTACTTATTGATATAGCTAAAAATTTAATGCAATATTGAATAATGGTGGTTATAATGAGCATCCTCAATCCATTCCTAATCTTATCTGGAAACTTTTTAGCTTATCTGTATTAGATTTAATTCTTGCTCTTGACCTTAAATAATCACTGCTTATTATTTTAAGAAATATTCCATTAATGGCAACACTTTCTAGTGTTTTTAATTGTTGGAATATATGAGAGAGCTGTTGCAATACACAGGAGCCACCTGGCAGTGACTGCTGGAGATCCAACCCAGAATGGATCTCCTCTTGTGAGAGGATGATAGAAGGAGACTGAGAAGCAGTTGCTGTTCTCTGACCTCTCTGACTGAGAGGTCATTGTGTTGTCTGACCTCTCTCCTCTTCCCTCTGCCTCCAATTTTTCTCATTCCCAGTCTGCAAAACCTATTGCTGCCTTGCAACTCCTTCAGATGTTATGATCCACAGCTGTGAAAGCTCTTGGAGAATTAACCACTCCTTTAACAATTCCCAATTTTTTTTGTTTTTTGTTGTTATTCCCCACCTCAACCCCACAGCATGGTACCCACACTGAGGAATGCAAGCAGTACTATCACTTCTGGGTGGTTGTAGCACGTGTTGATAGAGGCAAACTTTCAAAAAGAGAGGAGGACTGTGGTCAGAACAGGCATTTAAGTCTCTCATCTGT
>NW_022290903.1:0-100770 GCF_902635505.1 Sarcophilus harrisii | reverse complement strand
CTTCAATTTTCTTCAACAATGGTATAAATTAGAGCCAATTTCTCTATATATTTTGGAATGAGACCTTATCAGAACCTTTTAACAGTGAAAATGTTTTCCCAGTTTGTTTCTTCCTTCTAATCTTTGTTTGCATTAGCTTTGTTTGTACAAAGGCTTTTTAATTTGATGTAACTAAAATTTTCTATTTTGTGATCAATAATGGTCTCTGGAGTTCATATTTGGTCACAAATTTCTTCCTCTTCCACAAGTCTATATAAACTATCCTATGTTCCATTGATGAATTGCTTTTATTGACTATCACAGACTGATTTTGACCCTTATCTCGGTATACAGTGTTATGGTCCGGTTTAATTTCTGCATACCCAGTTATCCCCACAGTTTTCTCTAAATAATGAATTTATCCCAAAAGTTAGACCTTTTGGGTTTGTCAAACACTAGATTGCTATAGCGACTATTTTATCTATAAACCCAACCCATTCCACTGATCAACTAATGTGGGCTTCTAGTCAATGTTTGTTTTATGACTGCTGCTTTATAATATAGTTTTAGATCAGGTACAGCTTAGGACACCTCATTTCATTTTTTTCTATTTTTTTCATACTATTCTATTTACCTCTGACTTCTTTTCTTATTTATTTTGTGGTTTGGTTATCTAATTGAGAGTGCCAGGTTGGAGATCTCTACTATTATAGTTTTGCTGTCTATTTCTTCTTGCAGCCTCTTAATTTCTCTTTAAGAATTTAGATGCTATGCCATTTATGCATATATGTTTAATATTGATATTACTTCATTACCTATGCTATCCTTTAGTAAGACAGGTGCCCTTCATGTCTTTTAATTAGATCAATTGTTGCTTTTGCTTGATCTGAGATCAGGATGGCTACTTTACTTTTGACTTCACCTGAAGTATAGTAGATTCTGCTCCAACCCTCTTACCTTTACTCTGTATGTACCTCCCTGCTTTAGGTGTGTCAAATATAATAGACGGGCTTTTAACCATTCTGCTAACTACTCTTTATGAGGGAATATACCCCATTCACATTTATGGTTAAAATTACCAATTTGTAATACGGTCATCTTGTTAACCCCTGTTTATGCTTTTCTCCATTCTTTCCTCTTACCCTTCTGCAGTGAGACATTAAACTTGTGAGCACCCACTTGCTTCTCATGTCTCTCCCTTTTCAGTATCCCTCCCCCAATTAGAGTTCCTCACCCTATCTACTCCTTTTCCTCACAGCTATATTCTTTCACTTAGCTGAGTTCTTCACTTTTCCTTCCTTCTCTATTTTCAATGAGGGTAGTTTCACCATAAATGAATATGTTTTACTTTTTTTCTTGCTTTACTTGATGGTAAGATACCTAATATATTCATCCCTCCATTCTTTTCAGATATATTAGGTTTCCTTTGCCTTCATGTGATGTAGTACCTCACTTTACCCTTTTTCTGGTATAATATCCTTCACCTCTAGCTTCTAGAACAAGCTACATTTATTCTTTATACATCTTTTATACAGAAATATAGTTCTAAGATTTCTTTACCTTTTTAGTTGCTCTTGAGTTCATATTTGTAGATCAAACTTTATTAAATCATTTTTCATCAAAATAGGTGAAATTCACTTATTTCTGTTGAATGCCCATCTTCTTCCTGGAAAGATGCTCATTCTGGCTGATAAGTTATTTTGGTTGCACGTCTTTCGCAATATCATATTCCAGGTCTCATCTTTAATGTAGATGCCAGATGCCGGGTAATCCTTACGTGGCCTCTGTATTTGAATTGTTTTTGTTTGTCAATGCTTGCATTTTTTCTTTTGTCTGATAGTTCTAGTATTGGCGACTATATTTGTTGTTTTTGATTTTAGATCCTTTCAGTAGATGATCAATGAATTCTTCAATGTCTATTTCTGTCTTCTGTTTTAAGTGACTTTCTGTAGTTCTTTATACTCGTAAATAGTGTCCAGGCTCTTTTCATTATATTTTTTTCAGAGAGTCTACACCCTCACATTGTTTCTTCCAGATCTGTTTTCTAGGTCTGTTGTTTCCTTCCAAAAGATATTTGACATTTTTTTCCATTATTGATTTTTTTTGGTTTCATGACTGATTCTTGTTGTCTCCTTGAGTCATTCAATTCCATTTGTTCAATTCTGATTTTTAATGAAGTATTTTCTTCACTCACTTTTTTTATATCTTATTCTAATTATTCAATTGAGTTTTTAAGTGAGTTGTTTTGTTCTTTGGAATTTTTTTCCATTTTGCCAATTTTTTTTTTTTTTGGAGAGCTATTTCCAGTCTGCCAAATTCCCATTTCTTTCTTAATGATTTGATTTCTTTATCCGCTCATTTTAAACGAGTGATGACTTCAGACCTCTTGCCAGGCCTCTTTTCCCATTTTTCTTCTAGTTCTCTTGTGAGAAAATTTTTCTTTTTTTTTTTTTTTTTTATACTTTTTTTATGATTCAACTATGCTGAATATGATCTTCCTTTGTGGATTCACCTGAGACAGTGTGTGTTTTTGTCTCTCAGAGTTTAGAGTCTGTTCTCTATCCGTATAGAAGCTGTCAATAGTTAGTCTGTTTCATTTTTTGCTCATTTTGTCAGAGAAGATCAAAGATAAATCAATAAAGAAAGTAAAATCCCCAAAGGAATTTGCTTTCTTTTTTGGGCTGGGTGGTGTTACCAAGCATCCCCACAGACTGTGGGGGTGGAGGGGAGACGGCAGCCAGGCGCTAGCAGGACAAAGGATGGCTGTGCTGAGCCTGGGCCTGAGACCCGAGAGCAAAGGAGATACTGGGGAGGGGTGGACAGTCCCTAGAGACTGCAGCTGTTCAGGATTGTATTCACCCTGGTGTTTTTAGCTTCTCTGCTTCAGTGCTGCCAAAGCACCAATACTACTGTCCCTCACCACAAAGATGGCTGAGATGACACCCCACCCCCTCAGTCTGCTCCATCAGAGCTGCCTGCTGGAACTCTCACTGCTGCTACCTGCCTCAGCCTGTGCCCAATCTAAAACTGTCCCCACCAAGCATAAAACAGACCATTCCTAATAATTTTATTAAGACTTTTCTCTGATAACTTTTTGCATTTTGTCAATACATAGTCTGATATTATTTGAATGAATTTGAGAGAAAATGTGGAGCCATGTAGCTGTGCCTCTCTCATCTGGTCAGAAGTCCTGATGTGCCTTTTATTGTAATGTGATATGCCCCCATTCAACAACATTCCACTATTTCTGCAAGAGACCTGTCTCTTTTCAATCTTAGCTTAGTCTTTCCATGTCTTTGTCTCTGTCTTTTCTGTCTTTTCTTTTATCTCCTTCATCTGTCTCCTGTCCCTGTCTCTCTATTTCCTTTATTTTCCTAAGAGCAGATCTATCTGATTTTGACTCATAAAAGATATTATAAACTGTTACTACCACTGATCTAGTGGTCTCAAGGCCAGATCCAGGTAAGGTTTACTTGGTTGGGATGAAGTCAGAATGTATCTCCCACTGTGTCTTCATCACCTTAAACAGATCCAATGTAAATTGTTTAGGGCTGCAAATTTCTTCATTGTCTTTGTCGCTTCTGCCACTCTAGAATTTCTGAGTTATTATTAAGGGATGATTGAAGATGAAGAATATCCAAGCAAGTCCCTGATTTAGTTTACAATTTGAACTCTCCACTAAAATTCATAAACTTCCTTAATATACAAAAATATAACATGCAAAATATTTTATCTTGAATCTGTCATCATCATTTAATGTCTGTAATACTAAGGTGTATTGCATGGTACAGGATTAGGACACTGAGATTCTAACCATGTTGCACTATTATCCCAAATTTCAAATAATAATTTGAGGAGAGAATTTGTTGTCATTATATTGGTCGGCATTTTACTACACTATTTACCACAGAAGAAAGACCATATAACACAACGAATAACCTACCAAGCAAAGAAGACTAAGTCTTCTTTCAAAAATGGATCTTTAACTTCAAAAATCATGTTGTCATTCCTTAAGTAGAAATGATTCCCGCCTTTCAGTCTTGGGATAGCTTTTCAAGAAACTTACCACATTTTAATGAAAAGAAAGGAAGTTCTACTAAAAGTTCAGTAAGGTTAAATTAAAGTTTTATTAATCATCTTCACCTGAATAGGGAAGAGAAATATTCACAATTGGGTAGAAAACACTGTCCAAAACTTTGGAAAATGGAGGCCTATTAGGCCTATGGAAGTGCCCGTAAACAATAGGTGAGAACTTCTTGGCCATATCATGGAATAAAACTATTCTAGCACCCATAAACCATAAAATTTGCAAATAAGATCTAAGAATATTCATAATCATCCTCTTGAAGGTGCACTAGGAATTAGAGTCAACTCTGTTTTCTGTGTATTTCTTTTCTTCTCATCCTCTCTCCTATTTGTCTCTCTGTGTGTTTCTCAGTTTCTGCCTTATGGCCCTGTGTTACTGTCTCTTCTCTCTCTCTTTCACACACACACGTCATTACACACACACACAATATTAATACATACTTTATTAAGAGCATCTCAGTTGGTTTCATGAAATGTAACATCATCAGCAATAGACCTTAAGCCCAATCTCCTACTTTTCCAGCTAACTGAACTTTTTCTTCCTCTATTAGATTGTCCTTGATGACAGGATTGTTCTGAACTGACATAATCCTTCATATAAAGTTACTGAATTGTAATTAGAGTATTTCTTAGATATTCAGTTGCACTTCTGATGTTTCTGGTACAAAGTAGTCACCAGGAGATTACCAGTCAAAGGATCAGTAAACAACTAGAGACAGGCATCAAATCTAAATATAATGTCTTCTACTTTTTGAAGAAACATATCATAGATTTATGTAGTTATAAATCTACTTCTTAGCCCTAGCAAAAAAGGAAATGATTTTGATCGACTGGTCATTAATATATCATTTAGAATGAGTTTCTCACTGCAACAATTACATCTTTGTTCCTCAGGCTATATATCATGTATCAACAGTGACCAAGGTAGTATACAAAAGAGTGAAGACTTTGTTTGATTATTGAAATTACCGATTTAGATCACATAAGCAATAGTAACAGAAACTATGAATAAACATACAAACTGCTAGAAGAAGAAAAAGGTTGGATCACCAGTCGATGGTAGTTTCCAGAATAGTGGCTATGATTCTGAAATAGGATATGAGTATCAACAGAAAGGGAATCATGTCAAAAAGAAAGTACACAATTAAAGAGACCTCTTTCTGATATGTGTCCCCACAGGAAACTTCCAGCAGTATTGAGTCACAAATAGATTCAGAAGTCGGTTAGAACCACAAAAGTTTTGAGAGAAACCTGATATGTGACACCTATCTGAGCAGGAACCCCAGTGGACCAGCAGCAATCACCAGTTGACATACCTTTGTGATCAGCGAGAGGATAGTAAAGAGGCTATATTACACATCTGTTACCACCACAGGAATAACACCCTGCAACTCCTAGAATATAAAGAAGTGTTTGAAGAAAGCAATATGACAAGAAGATGTTCTCTGAGTCCAAATATTCCAGCATTCTAGGAAGAGTGATTGATGTATAACAGATCACATAAGTTTCTAAGGAAAATATGGGTGTTTGAAGAGAGACTATCTTAGTTATAACAATGAGCAGACCATTTTCCTATGAGAATATAGATAATTAACAAAATTCCAAATAGAAGACTTCTGTGGAGTTTGGGTCAGAAAATCCTAGAAGAATGAATTCACCACAATGTAATATCATTTCTTCCATTTTGTTAGTTTCTTTGGCTGTGGGAAATATTGAATTCAGGAACAATGAATAACTTTCTATTGGACCCAGTTTCTAACTTAGGAAATATGGAAAGGCATGATACAAAATAAACCCAATAAAGGTCATTATATTCTTATATATCATTAACAAAACCAAGAGTGAGAGACAAAAGAGAAATCGTATTTAAAGTAATTACTACTATATAAATGAGGAATCACCAAGGAAAAAATCAGAAATTTTATGAGCAAAACTACAAAACACTTTCCACAAATTAAGCTCATCTAACAAACTGGCAAAAAGATTGAACCAATGGATCAGAGCAACATAATAAAATGTCAACAGCAATATTAAAACTTAAGACTGTTGAGCTACGAAATAAATTACATTAAGGAAATGGTGGGCAATAATCTTGTTTTAATCCATGCACTAATTTGAGTTAGTTTATTTGTTGGAGTCAATATTGATCATTACATATTTATCATTCATTGGCTATAAAAAGTGAGATCTGACATGAACCAACAATTGGACAAATATATTGATATTGTTCAATCATTACCATCAATGATTTTGTGACCTATTTGTGTCTTTCATAAAGACATTGGAGTGGTTTGACATTTTTCCAGTGCTTTTATAAGAGTAAATACTGACTAAAATGGTTAAGTGACTTCTTCAAGGTCACAGACAAACTCAGGAAGAGGTCTGTCATTATACCACATATCTACTCAAATATTCATTTACTTCCAAATTGTTACAAGCATACATAACATTGTTTGATAGGAATCCCATAGGCTGAGCAACATTGATTGGTAATGCAAAGCTCCTTAAGGAAAAAATGTTTTACACAATATCTATAGGTGATTACAAGTTGTCAAATTTTCTTCCCACTTGTAGAGAAACATAGATTAATTCATCAGTTGAAGGAACATATGTTATACTGCATCATCAAAACTCATTAATCTATATAGGTACAAGTTACCCATTCTATGTCTGTGACTCATGGAAAAAGGCCAAAACAAAAACCAAATAAAAGACATAAATATATTTAATAAAGACCAAAGCTTAGCAGATTGGGTCACAATAATAGGATTTCCTTAAATACATCAAACCACTCAACATGACCTTGAGATATACTCATTTCCAATTATCTTCACTAAATACATCTTTTCTCTACAAGAATAGAAGAGCAGCATTTTTTGGGTCTACTTTTCATTGTTTTTACATTGATAAATTTTCACTCATCTCTGTTAACCTCTCTGATGAACCACCCCTCGCCAACAGAGAAGTTATTAATAATCACAGGATAGAATCTCCTCACAAATAAATTAGAGGTTTAACACAGATTTACAGAAAATACAGATCTCATTCCATCAGCTAGCCAATATTTCTATGCAAAGAGGAGACATGCCTCTTTCAGTGACAGTATATTAGTTAGTGTTCTCCATCGTTGTAGAAAGAGGCGTGATCTCTGAAGTAAGTGATTGTCTTCTTGGGAATAGACTCATTACAAGAGAATATTATTTTCCTTATCTATAAGATAGTTTAAGGTTCTCCATTAAGCTTTTAGCTTGCCAGAATTTTCAGGTTTTGCTCCATAATTATAATTAATTATGTGTGTATATAATTGACACATAAGATCACACTAAATTAAAGATGAATAAAATAAAGAAGTCCATTCCAGATCCATAATTAGAAAACTCACAAAGTAGCTAAGATTTTCAATGTTTGATGTTTTGTAAAGTATGTTACACAGTATTTGTCATTCATTGAAGAAAACACACTGAGATATGGACAATTAATACCTCCTTTTCACATGGGTGGTAATCCAACGTCAGAGAATTTAAGTGACTTGAAAAAGTTCTTAGAAATATCAACACGAAGAAGATAATATCCAGTCCTTATGTAAATTGATACCAATATTATTGACCCAATAAAAATCAATTATAGTAACTAAAAACAAAAAAGGAATAAAAGGAAAGAGAACATTTTAGTTGCATGAAATGAAACATTTCATGAAAAAATTATCGGTAATGTGACAATTAAGAAACTTACTTTCATCACATACTGGAAAATTTTGATATTTGAGTTATATTTGAAATTGTCATCGATAGATAAATCCTAGATCTCATATCCTTCGACAGATAAATACTCAAATAACATTACCAGATTGTATATATAAAATAAGAACAATAAATTATCACTAATCAGTATAAAATATTACTAATAAGAGAAATACAAATTGAAATACTTTGTTTTCTTTTTCACAAATCACAATGTAGATAATAAGGCAAAAAAAGACATAATCACTTTTGAACCTCTAGAAAATATAAACACACAATCATAATGTTATGTGATCTAAATAGTTTTTAGAAACCCTTTGGAATTTAAAAGACAGGAAATCACCATCACCATCTTTGATTCAGCAATTTTTTGATGTGGTATTAAAGAAAATAAAAACAGAAAGGATTAAAAAAAAGAGAACACATTTTGTTTGTAGACCAATGAGTGTAGATTTAATGCAGCAATGAGTGAATATGTTTTGTCTTAATGGATATGAAAAAATCAGTATAAAAAGGAAAGACAAAGAATCAAGATTGAAGTTTTAAATTACATCAGAGAAAAGAAATAACAGTAGCCACAATTACACATAAAGAAAGTGGAAAACTGAAGTATTATGAATTCTGATTAATTTCACAATTAATAATCCAAAAAGGAAAAAAGGTGAAACATATTTCTCCCTTCTAGCATTGTAGGTCATATACTAAGTTTATGGAGATTTGAAAACACATATATAGCTTATTACTTATTTGAACGCAAATGTATTCATATATATTATTATGCTTATATGTATATAATAAATTTTATTTTGAAAGAAAATAAACATTAAAAACAAATGAAAAAGTTTTTCTTTTTTAATTTAATAGCCTTTAATAGATATATACAGAATTTTTATATACTAATAATTGCCAAACCTCTTGTTCCACCTCTTTTTCACTTAGCCCCTGCACCCCTCCTTAGATTGTAAAGGATGATCACAGATAAGATATTAAAATATAAATTAGATACAATAACTATATATGACTAAAACGTTATTTACAAAGAATCAGACTGAAAATATTGTACAATTAGCTTGGAAGGAAATCAAAATGCAGGTGCATAAATATAGGGATTGGGGAATTCAAATGTATTTGGTTTTAGTCATCTCCTAGAGCCTTTTTCTGCAGGTGGTCGAATGTCTATTACTGCTCCATTAGAAATGATTTGGTTGATCCGTTGCTGAGGATGGCCTGGTCCATCAGAACTGGTCATCATATAGCATTGTTGTTGGCTATATAATGATCTCCTGTCCGCTTATTTCACTCAGCATCAGTTCATGTAAGTCTCCAGGCCTTTCTGAAATTATCCGACGCTTCTTACAGAACAGTAATATTCCATAATATTCATATACCACAATTTATTCAGCCATTCTCCACTATGAAAAGGGCTGCCACAAACATTTGTGCACATACACGTGGTCCCTTTCCCTTCTTTATAATCTCTTTGGGATATAATCCCAGTAGTAACACTGCTGGATCAAAGGGTATGCACAGTTTGATAACTTTTGAGCATAGTTCCAACTACCTCCAAAATGGCTGATTCGTTCACAACTCTACCAACAATGCATCACACGTCCCAGTTTTCTCGCATCCCTCCAACAATCATTATTTTTTCTCGTCATCTAGCCAATCTATAGGTGTGGTGTATCTAGAGTTGTCTTAATTTGCATTTGATTAATAATGACTTGGAGCATCTTTTCATATGACTAGAAATAGTTTCCATTTCTTTCATCTGAGAATTGTCTGTTCATATCCTTTTGACCATTTTTCAATTGAGAAATTTCATTTGATTTTTATAAATTAGAGTTAATTTTCTATATATTTTGGAAATGATGCCTTTATTTGTGAACTCTTTGACTGTAAAATATTCCAGTTTATTGCTCTCTAATTGTGTGTATTAGTTTTGTTTTTGTACAAAACTTCTTTCAGTTTGGTATAATCGAAATTTTCTATTTTGTGATCAGTAATGATCTCTAGTTCTGCTTTTGTCATAAAGCATCTTCCCTTAGATATTCTTGGTCTAACATTTTTTTGAGCATTTTCACATCTTTACTTCTAGATCGTATAATAGGGTTAACATGGGAACACAACAGTATAAAAACAGCCACAACTTTATCTGTATTCCAGAGTATTTGTGCTGGGACTTAATACATGAACAAAAAGTGTCCTCATAAAAGTTACAGCCATTAAGTGGGAAGCACATGTAGAAAAGGTCTTATTTCTCCCTCCTGATGATTTGACATTCAAAACTGTAATGAGAATACAGAAGTAAGAAATGAAAATGATCACAAAAGTACTGGTCTGATGAAACCAGCAAAGCAAAAAAAGCAGGACATCATTGAGGAAGACAAACAAGACAAAGCTAATAATGGTGGTGGGCGTCACAAAAGTGGGATTGATGACATGGGATCGGGCAGAATGGCAAACCGAAGGTCGACTACGTGAACCAGGGAAGTCATGCTCACCGGAAGTTAGAAATGACAAAATGAAGACATTACACCTCTCAATATGTTGAATACATCACGGATTGCAAATGGCTGCATAGCGGTCAAAGGCCATTGCAGGGAATGAGGCATTCTGCATCAGCAAAGTGCTAGCATAGGGGTTAAGATTTGGCTACAACCAGAGAAATGTTCTCTTAGAAGATAAGTAGTTCACCAGCATCTTGGGAGCTATGGCTGTGGAATAGCTATATTCAGAAAGGAGAGATTGAGAAAATAATACATGGGAGTTTGAAGATTGAATCACATTGAATGGCGCTATTAAACCAAATGTTTCGTACTGTAAAGTCAAAACAGATGATCAAAACAAAGGAACAGAGTGATTCTGAGAGGTAATCTGTGAAACCAGTAAAATAAAGTCAGTTGGTGGAGTGCAATTTCTTCAGACATCTTGTTTGGAAGAACTTCATAACTGAGATAAACAGTAGGTAGGGTTTTCAGCTGAGTTGCATATTATTGATAAATCCATGTATCATCCACTGTAAAATGAATAGATAAGTATCGTCTTTTCCTGCCTCATCAAAAAAATCAACTATTCTCAAGTCTTATATTTAAGGGAAAGCCTTAAATGATGTGGAAAGAATTGCACAAGGAGCAACACTGAAAATCATGCTATTTCTAATTAAATGATAATGACCACAAATATTTATATGGATTTAAAATTCAATGTAAACTTAAATGTATTTTTTTCATTTGATACTCAACAACGGCATAGTACTTTGGATAGACTCATTTTGAAAGATAGCAATGAACAGATGATTCATAGCTGATTAGATCCACCATGAAGATAATTTCGAATTATATGTGGTATTTAAACTCAGCTGTTTCCTGACAAATAGCTTTATTCATCTTTTCTTATCATCCCTTCAACCGATGATATAATGATAGATACTTTGATGGATATAAGAATTATATCTTATAAGAATTAAGTGTTGTTAAGAATTAACCAAAGAGGGAATCATATACACACTCAATTTGTAGAGAAATTCCATTCACCCCTATAGGAAAATAGGAGGAAAGGGAAACAGAAAGGGCAAGGGTGATAGAAGGGAAATATCAGAGGTAGATGTCAGAACCAAAACATTTTTGAGGAGGCAGTGAAGGAAAGAGAATAGATTAAATGAGGAGAAATAGTTAGTAATGAAAATTGCAAAAGAATTTTGAAGCAAGCTTCTCTTGATGTCTTTTATTTCTAAAACATAAAGGAAACTGGAATCAAACTATAAATACTATCCATGGCCCGTTAGATAAATGATCAAAAATATGAGCTATGCCCCAAATTATAAAAGGTGTATATTTTGATTTAATATTACTATTAGGGTCTTACTCCCAAAGAGATTTAAAAAGGAATAGAACCTCTTTATAGGTCAAAGAATTATAATTGAGGATTCCCATCAATTGGGAATGGCTAAATAAATTGTGGTATTATGATGAAATACTTATGATAAAAGTATCGAAAACTGGGATAAAAAGATGAGGGAAACTATGGAGTAAATGCCGAAGTTGGATCCGCCGAGCGCAACCAAGTCTTAAATTATATTTATGCCCTCACATTTTAACATATGCCATAAATCAGACTTCATTTATTATTATCGATAATCTACTTTAAGATGTTGATAGAGAACATATTAATAATGAAGATTAACTTGTGTGTCTTGTGAAGCACTTTTTGGAGATCCAGTTAAAATGTATCAGTCTTTTTCTTGGGTGATTCAATGTAAAAGATCTTAGAATTAGACTCAGAACTGAGTTCCTGTCCACTTATTTTCTGTATAACTGTAGCTAGATCATTTTTATTTGTTCTTTTCCTCATTTTCTCGTCCACTAAATAGTATTCTCTTAAATTATTATTTCTAGAAGTCTAAACTATAAAATAATGTATAGAGTCAGCGGAGCTGGCATAATTATTCCACCAGCGTGGGAAGATGTGTATTATATATTATCATAATGAACTATGATCAGAACAATCACTGTCAGTGTCTGATACAAGTTTAGTATTTAATATTTATTGACTAACTGGCATCATTTGGATCCTATAGCCTTTGGACAAACTCTCTGAATCTTTCATTGAAATTGAAGAAAAATCCTTTTGAAACAGGTTAAAATCACATGACAATTAAAAAAAATGCTAGATCTCTTTAATTAAAATTAAAAGGCATCCTTATCAAGTACAGATGACACATAATGATATGTCTTATTTTGACTAAGCAAGATTTTTCACTTATTTTAAGAGCTAGCTTATCTTGTCTTAAGCTCTAATTATTTGTATTGGAGTATGTCTTAATTAGCGTCAGCATGTGATTTTACACTTTTATATTTTGCTCTAACATGATCATATCACATCTATTCTGCAACTTACTAGAAAGGAAATTATGTCCCTGCAGCCAAATTGGTTAATGTTCCCACAGAAACTGGTGATGCTGGTTGCCAGCTAAATAAAATACAAATAACACCAAATAGTTGAAAATGGACTTTCAATTTTATAGGATCTCCAAAGCTGATTGCATCTTCGACACCCATTTTAACCTCTATTATGCAGTAACCGAGGTGATTTTAGCCAGGAAAACACTTTATCAAATCAGTATTTTGCTCTTGCATGGAATTCAAAATAATATATTATTAAAGCTTAAAGGCATCTGATACATAATTAAGAAATAAAAGGACTATCTAGTATAGAAGATAATATGATAGTCTCTATTGAACCTTAGAATAAAAAAATATAGAATCTGGAGTAGGATGATACTTTAGCAAAAATACCAATCAAAATTGACAAAGACCAATTATTTGATATTTTCAAATTAAGGGGATATGACCAGGCTTTAGTGACCCAATGGCAGCCATTCACCTATAAACCTGTCAGCTTTAATACATTTTCATCCACTGACTTATTACTACCTCACCTGACAGCTGCCCTCGCAAGAGCCACTGATATATTATCATGAGAATGTCTCATGACTGGAAGTATAGCTTAAACTCCTATGGTCTTCATAGTGAGAAGGCAATAAACCATTTTGTACAAGACTCTCAGCTCATTACTACCTCCATAATTTTGTCCTTGTTTCCTTAAGCAATTTTCACATATATAAGATCTAAATACACAATGATTTTGGACCCCTTCAAAGTCTCATTTGCAGAACCCATATGAACAATATAGGTACAATTCTCCTTGATATTATGAGTCACCAGTGAAGAGTGAAGACTATTTATATCTTGCCTTTGGCATGTGAGACATTTTCCCTGGAGCAACTTTTTAACTCTGGGGCTGATGATAGCACTAACTTCATCTCAGAGTAGTTGGATGTTTTTGGTTTGTTTGTTTATTTGTTTGTTTGTTTTGACATAAATGGCGTTGAATAAGCAAAGCTATGTGAATAAGGCAATGTATGACTTCTCCCCAGCACACACATATTCTGATATCATGAGATCAGGGCTCTAATTGACTACCAATCAATGGTAGGTAAGGGAATATATCAGAAGTAAATATTAAAACATCATATTTCTACACTTCCCTTTGATATTATTTCCACAGAGTCTACCAAATATTTATTCAAATTATTGAAATGTGAAGGAATTGCGGATCAAATTAGATATTTTGAGAAAACCAGTTGCAAACTTTTCTAAGACATACACCAATTTTTGAATCAATTTTTATGTACTGAATGTAATTTTATATGTATCTTTTCTATATCTTCCTTGATCTTAGTCTTTTCATTTTCTTCTTCATTTTAGCTTAATTTGATTCTATCTATTGCTACTTTCACCAAAACTGGTGAAATATATTAATTTCATCTGTGCTTGGTTGTGATTTCCAGGCAGGAAATGGTCCTTATTTGGGAAAGAAATGGATGTTGAGGAATTATAAACGTATTAGAAAATGTTTCTTTTGAAAATAATTATAAAATAAGGATTATAAGATATTGTATCTAGAGTTATAAGAATCAGAGACCATTTTTTACAACCCACCCCTGCATGCTCATAATTAAACCATGAGACAACAGAAAGTCTACAAGTGCGAAATTGAAGTTTCAGGTGGTGGGTGGGGAACAGGTCAAGGATCTCAGGTTTGTCTTCCAAATTAGTGAATTTTTTTCATTGTAGTATAAAAATATTAAATATGGTGTGTGGCATAGAAGGCTTGTTATTTCAAAACTTGAAGTATTTCATCAATTTTACTACTTTTGTTTTATTTTCATAGTCCAAAGTTGTGTTATTTGTCTTTACAACTGTCAGTTACAGTTATTGGCACCTAGAAGTGGCAGTGACAGAGTGCTGGAGGCCGAGGCTGAAGACTCAGTCAGCCCCCCAAGATGTTTAGACACTAGATAAGTCACTTATCCTGATCATTTTTAATTATTCATCTGAATGATTTGGAGAAGCAAATGGTAAATCATTCTAGTATCTTAGACAAGAAAACTCAAACAACTGTCACAAAAAACTAGCAACTGAAAAAATGATAGAACAAGAATAACGTATAAGAGCCCAGAATAACTACTTTTGTCAATTGCTGCTAGGGACCAGAGTTTATGAGTGCAATGTGTAATTGTAAAACACTAACTCCATGCCAATAAATAGAGAAACAAAGAATACATATACATCCAAAATATAGTATTTCTACTGATAGAAACTTTTTCAAATTTAATTTATTATTCATATTACTTATTATTATTATAGCCATTTGCCAAACAGGTACCAACATTGACCCTCAAAACCTTCCAACCCTCCTTCCCAACACCTCCCCTAGATAGGTGGCAGTCCATATATTAAATATAGCAATATAGCAGTTGATATTAAGAGATGATGATTATATAGTTATCTTGCTATACAAGAAAATTCTAGAAAAGAAAAAGAAAATTATCTGAAGAAGAACAAGCAAACAACAGAACAAGTTGAAGTGCTATGTTGTGGTTCACGCTCATTTCTAAAGTTCTCTCTGTGGGTATAGTTGATCTTCTATTACTGAACAACTGAAGCTGGTTTGTTCATTCATTGTTGAAGAGAGCCATCCATAAGAGTCGATCACAAATAATCTTTTTGTTGTCAGTATCATACAATGACCCTGAGTTCTGGGCTCACTTCACTTAGCATCAAGTCATACAAGTCTCTCCAAGCCTCTCTAGAAATCATCCTGCTGGTCATTTCACAGAACAATATTCCAAGATTCATATACCACAATGTATCTAGTCATTCTCCAACTGATGGGCATCCATTCACTCTAGTTTCTAGACACTACAAAAAGGACTGCCATCAACATTTTGCATGTGGGTCCTTCTTAAAGACCCTTGGGATATAATCCCAGAAACACTGCTGGATCAAAGAGTACAAATAATTTGATAACTTTTTTTATTTAGTTCCAAACTGCTTTCCAGAATATTTGTATTCATTTACAGTTCCACCAACAAAGTATCAGTGTCCCAGTTTACTCTCATCCCCTCCATCATTGATCATTATTTTTTTCCTATTATCTTAGACAATCTTAGTCAATGTGTAGTGATATCTCAGATTGTCTTAATTTGCATTTATCTGATCAATACTGATTTGGAGCACCTTTTCATATAACTGGAAACATTTCAATTTCTTAATCTGAAAATTGATTGTTCATATTGGGTGCAAATTCTTATAATGATGCACACAGATATATGCAAACATGTACATAAATATGTTCATATAAGTAAAGCATTTTTCTAAGGAACTAGAAGATGATACCAAATTATTTTTAAAATACATCAAAATGATTTAAATATCATATTAAATTATATTATTCAATGTAAAATTATCACTTTGTTGAAGAGGTAAAAAATTATAACAAAATAGAATATTAATAGTCAATATTATATGAATAAGACTGCATATTTTAATAGGTCAGCTAACAACATTGGTTAAAATAAGTGCTCCACAATTTAGTCCAATGTGTGTGAATAAGTTAGATTCATATTGAGACTTTTTATTACATGTTATTTTTATTTTCTATATATCTCTTCTGAAGAGTATAATTTATTTTATTATATTTCTATGAGGTCAAACCTTATATAGGAAAATGGTGAAACTGGGAATTCAGCTTATGAGAGATAACAAACCAAATCTTAGAGAAACTTAACTTCTTACATATCAACTTCACCTTTCTGCTTCCTAAGGATTGATTTTTTCCCCCTTTATCAGGAACTCCTATTATGCAAACTCTAACAATGTATATGATAAGCATCTATGACTTCTTAAGTAAATCTCAGATAATTGTCTGGTACATATAAAAATGAAAAGATTTGATCAAAGATCATATCTGCATAGTGTCAAAAGTGGATTTGTGCATAGGACTTCCTGATCCAATTCTAAAATTTCACTTGGCAGAATTGAACTGCTCTATCGGGCAATGGTTGGAACAAATTAAATTATTGATTCTTCTTTTTATGAAAGAGGATTTTAAACAGGCAAGTCAAGAATGCATTATCTTACCAATACTAAGAAAATTTTCTGGACTTCCAAAATAAGGGTTGGAGCATCCTAAACTTCATTGAAGTTAGGTAGATGTTACTTAGTGATAGAATGTCTGGCCTACAGGAAGGAAAACTCATCTTGCTGAGTTCATATCAAGTTTCAGACACTTACTAGCTGTATGACCCTGAACAAGTCACTTAATTTTTTCTATCAATTCTTTACCTATAAAATGATCTGGAAAAGTAAATGGCAAACACTATGGATTTTTACCAAGAAAACCCCACATGGGCTCATAAAAAGTTGTACACAACTGAAATAACTGACGAATCTTCATTGTAGTGATATGATAAAAATGGATATTTTACTTTTTAATATGTTGTTGATCTAACATTCTGAATTGTTCTGCCTTATTCCTTCAGGAAACCCATGCATATATGTTGAAAAAGATAATATTGAAAATGAAAGATTTGGGTTGGCGGGAATATCCTTTGTAATATCTGAATACAGAGGTTTCAGTGCTCAAATTATGTGGGTTGGAAGGTCATAGAAGGTAAATTATCATAGTAGTTCTAACCTTCACTATTTTGTGCCTAGATAAAGAGACTAATCTCTTAAATACTTGTTTTTTCATAACCTCTCTGTGAGGTTATGTGATCAATTATTGTTATTGTTGCTTAATTATAATTATCTTTATTATTTTCATCACTGGGAAATCATAACCAACGTTTATAGAATGCTTGAAGATTTGAAAAGCATTTAGCATATTTAACCAGAAGGTGCCCAGCTTTGCCAGAAAGCCTTGTAGGTGTAGGGAAGACCTTACCACTTTAGAAAATCTAACCATTTTCATAGTTCAAAATCTTTGATAAGTGTCACTATTCTAGCAAAAGTTAGAGTTACTCCTTTGCAATTCTCATCTTTTGCTCCTACTTGTGCCCCTCTGGGCTCAGGCAGAACAAGACTAATCTTTTTTCCTCATGTAATGCCACTTCGATTCATGAATATCAATTTAAAATACTGCTTATCTTGTTATAAAAATAATAAATTATGCTTCCAACTATCCTATGTCATCTCATTTACTATATTTTAAACTCCCAGAGGGAAGGAACTATGCCTTTTCCCTCTGTGCATCATACTTTGTGTTAATCAAAAGTCTCTGCATATAAAAAGCAGTCAATGAATATTTGTTCAATGAATGATCACTGTGAAGACTCACCTCTGACTAAAATACATCATTAACTTTTAAACTTTGGAAGGCAAGAAGAATATTTATTCAACTTTGTATCAAGGTTGTCTTCATCATATAGAATCAAACACATAAAATATTTAAAATTGGTGAATAAATGGATGGATGAACCATTAAAGGAAGCTTTTAATATCAAAATTTATAATACTTCAGTCCTTAAAATTAAAAGTCAACATATAAATAATATTCTGTATATCTGAAAGAGCCACTTTCCTCCAGAGGGATCCTGAGATTCACTAAGGAAAATAAAGGAGGATCTATAGATATGAATTTCATATTTGAAAGAGAGTTATATGGATATTCAAGGAGGACTAGCACCTGTGAGGGAAGCATTTCTGAACTTTTTTTCAGGGCTGTTCATCTACCTTTGAAGTCCACCTTTTACTTCCCTTTCATATGTAGCTCATCTGTAGCATTACAGCAGCACACTATGGTAAAAGTATGCAATTGGGCTAAACCTGATTGAGGGTATCTAATGGATTATGAACCCTTCAGTAATTTTGGGGAGGGGGTAGTGCAAACATGTGAAAACTTTCCCCATAGGAATGGGCAGATATGGACTGTTTATTCCAATTACCATGAAGGCAGGAGAAGCAAGCTCTATAAAGCAATTAGAATTTGGTCAGTCAACACAGTCCCCAAGATCATGCATTGCATGCTGGATTTTAAACAACCTATAATGTAAATAGTCTAATTAAAGTGATCTCTGGAACAGAGTGGAACCTAGATTTATATGGAATATAATAACTTACCATTCGAATTCAATGTAGTGCATATATTTTATGGAACTGAGACTTTCTATATTGATGTCTTCAAGATAACAACAACACAACATCAAAGGAAAGTATATGGTGTAATTTACAGAGGTGAGCTTATCGATTTAAACAACCTTTAATCTAATAGTCTGAATATGAGAAGGAGTCAGCTGTAACAGAGATTAGCGTATCTACTAGAAAAGAGATCAACTACCATTATATGATGTGCATTATATGTAGGATAATAAACTTAAATAAAACTTCAAATATTCATGATCTATATCAACTTCTAATTACTACAAATTAAGCTTTAGGTAGTTTTATGATGTGTCTTACAATTGTTGTACATTTATTGAAAATACAATGACAATAAAGAATTCTAATTACTCACAGAATCAGTGGATTATCAGATGTTAAGATATTGAAATAACATCTAGTCAATAACAAGTTATACATAAAAGACTAAAGCTGAAAGTTACATGAATTGACATAATGATTAAAACTTAAATTTAATGGAACAGTGTATTAATATGTGATGTAGAAACTTATATTTCTGTATATATCAATGCAAATCCTTAGCACAAGACCTAAAAGACAATAGGAGAAATGTTTAAAACAATAATCAATGATTTGTAATTGTAATTTGACTGAGGGTTTGGAGGATTTAGGTGATATTGAAGAGATAAATGTAACCTTTTAAGAATTAGTCATGTATTTGAATACTATTAGTTAAAAGTCCTTTATAAGCATAATACAACAAACAAACAAACTAAGAAACTCTAACAGAATCTGTTTAATGAGGTTATTGACATCTATATGACTGAATTATTTCTGAATTATCTGTGTCAAATGTAATCAAGAAAGATTTTGCATTATCAGACAGTTGCCTGCTCTACTAAAGATCACAGCTTGTTACCTTTCTGACTTGGACTATCCTAGAGCTAGAATCTTACCTGCTTAGATTTCATTTATCAGTGACTAAGAATAAGATAGAAATGATATTTAGATTTCAATTCAATCTTCAATTTAGTCAGGTCATGATATTCTTCATCAGTTCAAACGATATACTTCTGTCATCTTTGGATATATAATTTCTTTTGGTAATATACCCTCAAGTGATTATTATAAAGATATACTTTCAATAGTTTTATTTAGGCAGAATAAGAAAATATGCATGGTAATTTAAGCAATATACAAAATTAGTTGATATAAAATAATTGAATTTGCTTTTTATTAAATCAATAAACAACACTGCAAACGTCTTCAAGATTAATGAGAATATTAAATCAATCTTCATTTGAATAATTAAATGTTTGAATAATCCATTGAAGAAGAGCTACATCCATCATTAATCATCATTAGTATTTTGTAGAAATCTTAATAGATTCAGTTCTCTATTCATTGCCAAATCAATTGCAGCTAAGTGATTCTGATGGAACTCTGATTGAAATCATCGTTGAAGTCATTTTTATGAGAATAATAATATTCCATAAGTATTCAATAATCAGCAATTATGTCCATTCAACAAGTCATTAAGCATCCATTCAATTTCTCAGTTCCTTATCTAGTCACTACAATAAAGGCTGCAATAATAAGTAAATCCAATATTCAGGTTCAAAAGATGCTCATTCATCTTTCCTGATGTAATAGAGCCTTGTATAATCTCAATGACAAATAATCCAATTTAAAACCACCTTCCTATCTAGATAATCTTTTAAACATACAATCTAATTTCTTTAGATATACACAAAGTCAATCACTCAATCTATGTAACTGTAATTATTGATCTCTTAATAAAAATATAGATGTCACTTCAATCAGCTTTCTACTCTAGACAATGTAGTCTGAGCAATAACCAGAGTTCTACAAAGCTAAAAGTAGTGAAGTCTGAGCAGATTGAACTAGTCCTCCACCTGATTTAAAGTTGAGAGTCTTCACATTGACACCTAAGCTGCTTTTACTTCATTTTGAAGGAGAAAGAGTTTTAATTTGTTTTGTTCATTTCTTATTTAGGTTCCTATTCATTCTTTTTTTTAGAATTTATTTTCTACTAATTATTGAAGATGTTTTCAAATCTTTCTAGATTTGGAGTTTTTTTTACTTTCTTCTCTCTTTCCAAGACACAATCAATCAGTTGTCGGATAAAACATGACAATAATGCTAAATATATTTTATCAAAGTTTATGCATAAGAATAGGAATTAAAGAAACCATGACAAAATGACAACTATTATAAAAGATCAAATATTTTTTTAAATTCAGACTCCAGAGAATAGACTTATGTATCAATTTCTTTTTTAATGGATAGCTGATTAAACAGAGTCATTACCTGCAAGTGAAACATTCAATATATATATAGTGATATATATATATATATATATATAATATATATATTGTTATCTTTCTATTAGATATGTTCCATTGAGCAATTTAAATATACCTATTTATTCCTGTGAAATTTCAATTTTTGGATCCTCATTCAGAAAGTAACAAATAATTTTTCAATGACTATACTCTCTGGTTAGGATATCATTGATGTTTCCTTCTTAAAGATATTCACTTTTAAGATGGCATGATATGGAAATATCTAATAATTTAAAATTAGTTTGCAATTATGGTTTCAGAGTATAGCTTTTTTTCCAAAGCAAGTAATAATATATTATTTTCTCAGTTTTATTTTATTCTTGGATATCTTACAATCATTAAGTATTCCATTCTGATGCTTTATGAAATGATTTCTTATAATTCCTATGTAGCACTTAATCTCATTTGTCAACTTTTTATTACAAAGTTTTTCTGTCTTTTTATTACCATCCTTAAGTTAAAAATATTAGTATCTTTAGAAGAATTTATTTATTTAGAATTTATTATTTTTCAAAAATCATTGTAGCATAGTCTTTAGAAGATTTGTGTATAACTTTTTAGTTTTCCTTTCCTAACAAAGTATTCAATATTATATCATGGTAAGATAAATGGAATGAATGTATCTGAACATTATGCATATTGGATATCAAATACATTAACCTAAAGTAAGAAAAAAACAACAGCTAAGTTATTTAAAAGCCACACCTTTACAAATACTTCCTTATGACTGGATTTAATGATATTAGTTAAACTTACTGTTTTATCCTTCTAATGCGTTGATAATGATTTTAATCAAAAGACAGTTGTGGAAGTCTAAATATAAACTGAAATTTGAGTTAACAGATCAAGAAAATGATTGATATGTTATATAACAGTTACTGGTTTCAACATATGCAATATCATCTATAGTATCATGCTATATGTATGTCAGCATAGTTATATATAGTATCATATAGACTTCTATGTGTAATACATCCTCTAGATCGTTATTTTTAAATACAAATATAGAAATATAGTAGTCATAATGAAATTAATCAATAATGGGCATCATGAATGGTTTCATATTCTTGCATACAAAAGTGACTGCTGATTGAATGTGAATCTTTCCTCTGTTAATTAATTTCATTTTGAAAAACAGAACTAGAAACATACTAAGTTTCAAGGCTATTTACAAGACTATGATAACATTATATATAGTTCCATGCTATCAGAATGGTTGAATTATTATGTACACTAACATGTATCAGTGTACCATTTTCCAATCTCAATCAATGCACAAATATTTTTCATTGCATCTTAGTCTGAGAAGGTGAGTGGTAATTGTTTTGTTAAGGAATTTCAGTAAGTTCCTTCCTTTCCCAGACATTGATAGTAGATAAATTCATAGTTTGGATGCTTTTATTTATACATGTGCAATTTGTTGAGATGATGTTCATGAGGCAATTTTTGGTATTTAGAGAAATCATTCTCGTTGTGAAATTTTACATATATGTATACATAAAGGTCATTCTATGTCTGGTGGTGTTTGGCTTTTTCATCTTATGATTCTAAGCTTCTGAAGTCATGATTTCCTAAAATATGTGGACATTTACAAGTTCTTCATTGTGCAATATTGTGTGATGGGGCATGCTATGAGATCTAGGCCCAGTCTGTTTACTTTATCTGTTCATGAAAGTTTTCCAAGTTTTCGAATATCTGCCTTGTCATTTCTGGTGCACGATAATATTCCATTCAGGTGATAACACTACATCTGGTCAGCATTCACTTGATGATGGACTCAGATTCTTTGTACTCATTGAAAGAGGTTCTATGATACTTTTTGTGGACATTAAGATATGTTTTTCCTTTACATATTTGAGACTCTTTCTGAACTTTAAATTATTTAAGTATGTGACCTCAAACGTTTCACTTTATTTTGTTGCTTCTAGGTATCAAAGTCATGTCTAACCTTTCAACTTTACTTCATGTAAGGCAAATAAGTCACAATTACTTCAGCTATCCTAGTCTGTCTCCTATGTTCTATGTCTAGATAATGTTCTAAGATTTAGAAGGTATCCTTCTTTAAGCTTACCTAAAGTTTCTATATACAATGAGCTCAAAATTATCTTTGAATAATAATTAGTTGAAATCTATTTCTATGCCTAGAGTTCACTACTAAATTCTTTCAGTCTAGAGAAATTCCTTATTATTTACATTGAACTAAGTCTCCTAGTTTTTCTCAGGATACAAATGGAGTTACAAGACTTGTCCAGGTCACACTAACATTTGTAAATAATCTTCATCTTCCTCACATTTCTATTTTAATTTAAATTTAATCAACCTATATTTTCATTTTGCATACTTAAATTCAATTTTATTAAAATCTGATGTAATATAATAGTAATATTGATGTCTTTGGAGCTCGAATTTAAGCTATAAGAATGATCACTATGTACAGAACTCAAAAATGGTTTGTACTAAGGAAGACAATATGTACAATTTAAATCTTGTTCTCAGATTCTACTTACCTAGATGACTCTGTAGTCATAATTGCTTTTCTGAGTTTATCATCTGACAAAATGGACAGAAGACATAATAAATTGTCTCACCTATCTTCATTTAATTCAATTCCAAACTATTTCTTGTAAATTTTCAGTAATTTATAGATAAAATTAACATACTATTGATCATACAAGTGGTTTATGATGTTTAATGTCAAAATGTTCCTTACACTGATCTTATTATTCAATGATGTTGTACATACTCTGATTATGACATATTATATTGTTATATACCTCCAATCATGTAAAATTAATCCCTAGGCATATCAGTCAACCAAGGAAAGACTGTTTTGCCTCTAGAATATTTTCACATCTTCAATATTATCTCATATTCTGGTGGAAATGATTCCTCAGAAGTAGATTCCTCAAAGAATTTTCTGATTTTTTTTCGATTGAAGGTATAATATCAAAAACACAATTAGATTCTCCCAAAAGGCTTTAATAGCACTTGGGAATTAATTACTTATAAGAGAAAAGCAGAATGCATATTGAATGAACTTTTGGGAATTAATGAAAAATGAGAGCTGGAGCTAAGACTAAAAGTTGTGTAATTGATCAATACTGAGATCATGGAAAGATATGTGAATATTATTTGAATTATATAATTTTTAGTATTATTTACTAGATTCTGCTATAATTTTGGTTATTTTTTTCTTCTTAATAAACTTTTAATTAAAAATTTGTTTCTGGAAAAAGATTCTTTCTGCAATTTAAGAAAGTTTTAAATAACTAAAGGCTCTTTTCCAAAGAAAGTACTCTAAAATAATGATATATCCTCTTCAATTTTAGAGTTCAATTAATTGAGACTTTGGAGAAAAAGGTGTTGCATAAACCATTAATGCCGATAAGTCAATTATGTAACCAGCCTTCTTCTAGTTTTTCCAATTAATTTCAATTCTTATAATTGATTTTTATATCTCTGGAATGCTTTTTCAAATTAAAGTATATTAAATTGTGAGGAAAGTTATAATCTTAAAATGTTTTATATCTTCTGTATGCTTGTCACATATGTTCTTAATGTTGTTTAGTAGTCTTCATTGTGTCAAATTCTTCATGATCCCATATGGGTTTTTTCTTAACAACGATACTAGAGAATTTTGTTATTTCCTTCTCTGGCTCATATTACAAACGAAAAACTGAGGCTAATGGAATTAATTGACTTGCCCAATCACATTGAAATAAAAAATGTCAGGCAGGATTTTGATTGATGAAGATGAGTCTTCCTGATCCTATGCCCAATGCTTTTTCCACAGCACCATTCAATTGTTCCTTAATATAAATACTCAATAAATGCTTATTTATTGATTGATTTCACAATTTATAAAATTCTTTTCCTGAAGGATTCTAATCAGACTTTAATTCTTTAATTAAGAGAATCCTGACCAATCTTACATTTAGCAAACTTATTATAGGAACACAGATTTAAAGTTGCTATGTGTCTTTAAAAGCATACAATCTCATGAAAAAATATATGAAACTATATCCCAGAAAGAGTGTAAAATATTCTTGATGGCATAAATTATATGATGATTTAAGATACACCCTATGCACCTAAATTAAATTATTTTTCCCCCGGGGAAGCAATTTTTTTTATCATTGTCAAGTTTATTTTCATATTTTACTTGTGTCTTCCTTTTATCTTTCTTTTTTGTTAGGCAATTATTCAAATAAATATAAAACTATCATTTAAATCTCTCACATAAAGCATAAAGTACAGCAGATTCTTAATAAAGGATAAGAAAAATAAACACAAAAACTATCAAGTTCACCTTTATAAAAACAAATACTTTATGAATTATTTAATATAAGACAATAAATACAACTTATCACTCTTTTCTACTTAACTTGATTCCAGAAGCAATTTGTAACTGGTAAATTCTCAAACTTATTCTTTAATTAAGTCATCCCTTCCTTCACTGTTTTGTTTGTTTGTTTGTTTGTTTTTCTTCTAGGATTTTCCAGTGTGTGATTGTGCTGATATTTGGAATAAATGTCAGGAAAAAATCATACCAAAGTGACTGAATTTATCTTGCTAGGATTAACAGACTCCCCTGAACTTCAAGTTATGCTTTTTATATTATTTTTGGTGATTTACACTTTCACAATGATGGGAAATGCAGGGATGATTACATTAATCAAAATAGATTCTCAACTCCACACACCTATGTATTTTTTTCTCACTAATTTGTCCTTGGCTGATATTTTTTATTCTTCAGCTACCACTCCAAAGATGTTAGTTGATTTATTGTCTGAAAGAAAAATCATCTCTTTTGCTGGGTGCTTTTTGCAGATGTATGTCTTCATTGCACTAATAACTACTGAATGTATCCTCTTTGGACTGATGGCTTATGATCGCTATGTGGCCATCTGTAATCCACTGCTTTATCCAGCAACCATGTCAAGGGCAGTCTGCCTGAAGATGGCCTTTGGGGCTTTCACAGCAGGATTCTTGAACTCCATTATTCATACTAGTTACATAAGTAGTTTATCCTACTGTGGCTCTAATGTTATCCATCACTTTTTCTGTGACAGTCCCCCAATTCTCAAACTCTCTTGCTCTGACACTCAAATGAATGAAACTATTATTTTCATTTGTGCTGGGATAAACATGTTGGGAACACTTTTGATCATCCTTACTTCTTATATCTATATCCTTTTCTCTATTTTACGCTTGAATTCAGTTGAAGGGAGGCGCAAAGCTTTCTCAACTTGTGCTTCTCATCTTACAGCTATTGCTATATTTTATGGAACTGAGATTGTTACTTATTTGTGTCCAAGTTCAAGTTACTCCCCAACTCAAGGAAAAGTTATATCTGTATTTTACACAGTGGTTATCCCCATGTTGAACCCTTTAATCTACAGCTTGAGAAATGAGGAAGTGAAGAGAGCTTTAAAGAGTGCTCTTACTAGGAAAAGGATCCCAACCCTTATATGACATTTTTTAGGATAATAAACTTAAATTAAAATTCAAATATGTAATTCTTTCAACTTCTAATTACTGACATTAGCTGAGGTAGCCTTAGTGTGTCTTTTGTTTGTCCATTTTACTTTACATGACAATAGAAGTTCTAATTATAATAATTATGGAGAACAGAGTGGCAATGAAAGCCACAACAGTAAAACAAGTAAATAAACAAACAAATTAATAAATTGAAAAATGATTAAAATTAAATTTAATGAAGGAATTCAATGGAGGCATGAGAAACTTATATTTCTAATATCAGTTGAAATCCCGGGTAATAACCCTAAGAAGACAATAGGAGAATGTTTAAAATATGGAATCAATGTTTTGTTTTGTGAATTTTTTGGAGGGGGAGGAGTGTTGGAGGTGGAAGAGGGGATGAGAACACTGCAACAAGTTAGTCATTGTTTTATTCATATTAGTTAAGAAAGTGCTTTATAATGCATTTAATACCGAACAAAACGAGAACTATGGGAACTCTCAGATCTGTTTTAATGAGAGGTTATTAGACATCTATAAATGACTGAATTATTTCTGAATTTTATCTCTCCAAATGTAATCAAGAAGAGATCTTTGGCTAAACTCACGGCAGTTTGCCTGCTTCTACCCCTAAAGACCAAATACTTTTACTTATCCTGACTGGCTCATCCTGAGGCCTCCAGGGAGCTAGCCTGGACTTAGCATTTTAGCATAATTATCAAAGAGTGATATTAAAACAAAGATAGAAATGAAATTAGGAATGCAGAGTCAAAGTCTTTCAATTTATCATCATGATATTCTTCATCATCAAACATTACATAACTTGTCATCATACCTTTGAAAACAGTAATGTCATTTTGGGTAAAATACCCTGCAAGTGATGTATTATAAAAAAGATATACCTGTTCAATATTTTATGTAGGCATGAAAATAAAGAAAAAAATGATAGCAGTAATTAATATAAAATATACAAAAATAGTTGAATAGAAAATAACTTGAATTCTAGCTTTTTATTAACATAAAACAACACTGCAAACGTGCTAAGATTAATGAGGAATAAAAACAATCTTCATTTTTGAACAATTGGAAATGGTTTGAATCATCTCATTGTTGAAGAGAGCCACATCCATCAGAATTAATCATCATATAGTATTGTTGTTGAAATGTATAATGATGTCCTGGTTCTGCTCATTTCATTCATCATCAATTCATGTAAGTTTCTCCAGGCTCCTTTGAAATCATCCTGTTGATCATTTTCTACAGAACAATAATATTCCATAATATTCATATATCACAATTTATTTAGCCATTCTCCAATTGATGGGCATCCATTCAATTTCCAGTTTCTAGTCACTACAAAAAAGGCTGCCATATAATAATATAATAATGAGTTTCAGGTTCAAACAATGCTCATTCATTCCTTTTTTCTCCCTGTAGTGTAACAGGCCTTTTGTATATCTTCAAGCAATATAATTTGCCACATTTTAAAACCCCTTCCCTATTCTAGTATAATCCTTTTCTTACCTCTTATTTTCCTTTTTATGATATCACACCAAAGTCAACCTCAATCTATGTATACTGTTTTAAACTCTCTTAATAAAAATATAATTCTCAACTTCTCAATCACCTTTCCTCCTCAGAGACAATTGGGGTTAAGTGACTTGCCCAGAGTCACAAAGCTAGAAAGTGTTGTGTCTGAGGCTAGATTGGAACTCAGGTCCTCCTGATTTCAAAGCTGGTCTTCTATCCATTGACCCACCTAGCTGCCCCTCACCTTCTTTTTTGAAGGATAGAAAGAGTTTAACTTGTTTTTTTCTTTTATATTTAGTTTATTATTTTTCTTTTTTTTTTTTTAGCAGTTTCTTTTCTACTACAATTACATGTGAAGATAGTTTTCAACATTCATTTTTGCATGATTTGGAGTTTTTTTTTTTTTTTTCTTTTCTTCTCTCTCCCTTCCCCAAGACAGCAAGCAATCTGATGTGGGATAAAACATGTACAATAATGCTAAATATATTTCTCCATCAGTAATGCTGTGAAGTAAGAATAGGAATAAAAGGGAAAAACACATGAAAAAGAAATGACAAACAATTAAAAAGATCAAATAGTATGCTTCAATCTTCATTCAGACTCCAGGGTAGTAGACCCTTGGTTGTAGTCCAATTTTTTTTTTTTTTTTAATGTAGAAGCTGTTAAATCCTGAGTCATTCCTAAAGTGGCTCTTCAATATATATATATATATATATATATATATATATATATATATATATATATATATATATATATATATATATATATATTTTTTTTTTTCTCATTGCTTGGAGTATTGTTTCCTTGACTTGACAATTCTAGAATATACCTATATTATTCCATGGAATTTTCATTTTGGGATCTCATTCAGAAAGTGAACAAGACAATTCTTTCAATGACTATTTTACTCTCTCATTCTAGGATATCAGGGAAGTTTTCTTAAAAGATTTATTCAGGCCTTTTTTTATCATGGCTTTCAGGAAATTCAATAAATCTTAAATTAGCTCTGTTGGATTTATGTTTCAGGTTAGTTGTTTTTCCAAAAAAGTAATTTACATATTTTTTATTTTTTTTCTCATTTTAATTTTGATTCTTGATATCTCACAATCATTAATTTCCATTTTCCCATTCCTAATTTTTAAGAAATGATTTTCTTCAGTTAATTTTTGTAGGCCACTTTTCCATTTGTCTAACTCTATTTTTAAAAGAAGTATTTCCTTCAGATTTTTTTCCCCATTTGTTCAATTGTATTTTTTGATATTTTATTTTATTTTTAAGATAAAGCTTTTTATTTTTCAAAACATATGTGTAGATAATTTTGCAATATTATCGTTTCATAAACCTTGTGTTCAAGTTCCCCACTTCTTTCACAGCAAGTATTCCAATATATGTTAATCATGGTAGAGATATATATTAAATCCAATATATGCATACATTTTATGCAATTATCTTGCTGTACAAGAAAATTCAAATTTAACCAGAAAAGAAAATGATGAAGAAAAAAAATACAAGCAAACAACAACAAAAAACCGTGAGGATTCTATGTTGTGAATAACACTAAAGTTCCTACAGTCCTCTCTCTGGGTGTAGATGGCTCTTTAATCACAAAACCATTGGAAAGGTTCTAAATTATCTCACTGTTGAGAGTTAACAGTGATCAGAAGTGATCATCATGTAATTTTGCTGTTGCCATGTACAATGATCTCTTAGTTCTGCTCATTTCATTCAGCATCAGTTCATGTAAGTCTCTCCAAGACTCTCTGAATCATCCTGCTGATCGTTTCTTATAGAACAATAATAATCCATGATATTCATATATCATAATTTATTCAGCCATTTACCAACTAATGGGCATCCACTCAGTTTCCAGTTCCTTGCCACTACAAAAAGGACTGCCATAAAAATTTTGCACATGTGGGTCCCTTTCCCTCCTTTAAGATCTTTTTGAAATATAAGCTTAATAGAAACACTGCTGGGTTAAAGGATATGTACAGTTTGAT
The DNA here is from genome assembly GCF_902635505.1 of Sarcophilus harrisii. Classification (NCBI taxonomy): domain Eukaryota; kingdom Metazoa; phylum Chordata; class Mammalia; order Dasyuromorphia; family Dasyuridae; genus Sarcophilus; species Sarcophilus harrisii. Next base: position 70,624 of record NW_022290903.1, on the reverse strand, counting down.
AACTATTTAAGCATAGTTCCAAATTGCTCTCCAGAATGGTTCAATCTAGTTACAGTACCACCAACAATGTATCAGTGTCCCAGTTTTCCCACATCCCCTCAAACATTCACCATTGTGTTTTCCTGTCATCTTAGCCAATCTGAGAAGGTGTGTAGTGGTCAATTGTATTTTTTAAGGAATTTTTCAGTCAATTTTCCCTTCCTTTCCCAAGACATTGATTGTCTCTCATAGCTCTTATTGCTTTATTTAACTTTTAAATTATTTTGAACTGTTCCATGAAGGCTTTTTGAGTTTTGAGACTAATTCATATCTTCTTTTGAAATTTTACATAATACCTGTTACAATAATAGGTTTCTATGGTCTAGGTGGTTTTTTCCTGTCTTTTAGTTGCTTATTTTTTAAGCTTTCTGAAGCTGAGATCTTCTCCAAGACTATGTGGGACACTGTCCCAAGTTTCTTGTGCTGGGGTTATTATGGATGGGGCCACTGCTTTGAGATCCAGGGCCCAGGTGCTGGCAGTTTACAATTTACTGCACTGGAATATTCCTATCTAGTTCGATTATTGCCTTGTTTCTGGGGCTGGCAATTTACTTTCTGTGCAGGGCTGGAGAATATACTGCTAGCAGGCAAGGCTATTGTCCTTTTGAGTGAGGACTGAGGAATTTTTGTACTGCATTTAAGAGCCTCCCACTACCTTTGTGTGGACCATGCCTAAGATATGCTGTGCTCTCCTTGTACCCAAATGAGCCAGACCTTTCCTGGAGAACTTCTAAATTATCTTAAGTTGGAAAACGTTTTCACTTTATTTTGTTGTAGCTTCTGTCATTCCAAAGTCTGTCTAGAAGCCTGGTTCTTATGTAACTTATGAAGGAAACTGGGAAGGGCTCAGGCAACTTCCTGGCTTCTCTCTGCCACCTTAGTTCTATTCTGTTAGTTCTAAGTGATTTTAGAAGGCATTTCATTATCTATGAGCCTAAGTTTCTATACCAATACAATGAGAAAATGTGATCTTTATGATAATAATTAAGTTGCTTTTATGGATGTTTTTAATGTTAAAAATGTTCCCTTTGGACCCTGATCTTATTATTTAAAATGATGTCTGTAATTTCTTCTGGGTTAAAGACATATTTCATTTATTTTATCATTAATTTCCCCAACTCAGCTTAAATATTAAGAACCCCATATCAAAAGCAAACCAGAGGAAAAGAGTTTATGATCTCTTTATATTATCTTTTCACATTTTCAATATTATATCATATTCTATGGAATGATTCCCCAGAGAATAGATTCCCAAAGAATTTTTCTGATTTTATTTTTGATTGAAGGTAAAATAAAAAACAAATCTAGATTTCTCCCAAAAGCTTTAATAGCACTGGGAATTAATTTCTTATAATGAGAAAACAGAATCTATATATGGGCTTTTGGAAAGTTAACTTGAAAAACTGGAGAGAAGACTAAGACCCAGGGAAGTTGTTAATTGATAATCTGTCTTAAATGGAAAAGAAAGTGGGAAGTTATTTTAATATATTTTTATTTTCGATATTATTTACATCATTGAGGTGCTATAATTTTTGGTATGTATTCTTTTCTTTTATATTTTTAATTCAATTTTTTTTTTTTAGGGCTTGAATGGGCTCACTTCCTGGCACAGTAAGAATTATTTAAAATAAATAAAATGGTTTTATATTTTCCGGAATTTCCTCCTCAAAAATAATTGTATATCATCCCTTCCAATTTAGAGTTCAAGAATTGAGACTTTGAGAGAACAAATGGGTTGCATACAGTTCCCAAAGCCCATAAGTCAATTTGTATTAAACCAGTCCTTCTTCCTAATTTTTCCAATTAATTTCCAATTCATTAATAATGTGATTTTATATCTCCTGGACACATGCTTTTTTTTTTTTAAAGTACTATAAATTAGGTAGGAAAAGTATAAAACCAAAAAATGTGTTTTATATCTTCTGTATGACGTATTGATCCAGTTACCGCCTGTCACATAAATTATTGTTGTTCAGTATTTACAGCACTTGAAATCCATTTGGGTTTTTTTGGAGAAATACAAGAGGAGTTAGTTAAATCATTTTCAGTTGTTTCCAAATTTGAAACTAGAAAACAGGTTAATGTTACTTTACAAGGCTTTTTAACAAAGCTAGTTAATTAATGTATTAATAGGCCAAATTTGAACACATGGGGAGGGTCTTTCCTATTTCAAGCACAGTACTTTTTAACCATTTTATCCTTTAACTGCCTCTGTCATATATTAAGTACTTAATTAATTCTTTTTTCCCTCTAGTGTTTAAAGAAGTGAAATAAATATTATTTTTCCTGGAAATTTCTTTAAAGTTAAGAGAATCTAGATTCTAAATTCTAAAGGAGATTTTAGGATATTAAAGAGTTTGATTTGGGATGTTATCTTTAAAAGCATCCAGTCAAACCTCCTAGAAAAATAAAACAGTTGAAACTGTATCTCAGAGAAGTTTGATTTATCTTTAATTTATTAAGGAAGATTTACAAAACATACTTTGGAGTTTAACTTAAGTGATTTTACTATTGGAAAAATTTTTCTTTAAATGTTGGGTTTTTTTTTGGTCATATTCCCTTTGTTTTTTTTGTTTGCTTTTTGCAAAGGTGTTTTTTTTTGTTTGTTTGTTTGTTTTTTTTTAAATTTCTTTGAATAGATTACCTTTAAATTGCTAGTAGAAAAGATAAGGGGGTGCTGTATTTAGCTTATTTTAAATAATGTAAAAGACGAAAAGCCCATTATTTAATTAGCATATGCTTATTGAGTTTTGAAGAAATTAAGGGGGGCAAAACTTAGAATATATTACTATCTCCCTTATAAATTGTAAGATCCCCATACTTTTCTTCAGCTAAATGAGCCATCTCCCCTTACCATATTTTCTTTTAATCCTAGGATTTTCAAAATGTATTTGTGCTGATATTTGGAATAAATGTCTGGGGAAACCAAACCACAGTGACTGAATTCATCTTGCTAGGTAACAGACTCACCTGAACTTCAAATTATACTTTTTATCTTATTTTGGTTTTATAATTTCACATTAATTGGGCAATTCAGGGAAAATTAATTAATCAAAATAGATTCCTCAACTCCACAACCTTAATATTTTTTCTGACTAACTTGTCCTTCAATGACATTTTTATTCCAACTATCACTCCAAAGATGTTAGCTGATTTATTGAAAGAAAAGTCAATCTCTTTTTGCTGGGTGTTTTTGCAGCTGTGTGTCTTTATTGTTTTGACAACCACTGAATGTATCCTCTTTGGATTAGGCTTTTTACCGTTATGCGGAATTGTAACCCCTCTTTTACCCAGTTATTGTCAAGGGCAGTCTGCTTGAAGATGGCCCATGGGAGCCTTCACAGCAGGATTCCTAAACTCAATTATTCATACCAGTTACATAAGTAAGCTTTATTTATTGTGGTCAATGTCATCCAAAAAAATTTTTTTTTTTCATAAAAAGTAATTTTAAAATTTTTGGGTTTTGGAAGATAGTTGTTTGCCCTAATTTATGGGCAGTTAAGGTATTTACTATAATATCCCAAATAGTTATAAAAATTTAACATTGAGTGGTTGTTTTGTGGGTTTGAGTTAGACTTAGTTGTTGGGCTTGCGTTTTAGTACCTATTTTTCCACAGTATTTAATTACCAACCAAAAGGCCTATCATCCGATTTTTGGGGAAGGCGATAAAATTTATTAAAGGGTAGGCGGGATTAGTGGTAAAACTATTATAAATATTGTTTGTCTTTGCTTCTCACTTAAACATGCAGGGACACACACATACCACACATGTATACACTTACACACACTTACACACACATACACACACTTACACACACATACACACACATACACACACATACACACACACAGACACACACAGACACATACACCCACACTCACACAAGTGCACCCTTAATACATTCGTCTATTGGTTTTAATAGGGTGGAAATAAAATGATTCTAGTGAGGTTTTAATAATATAATTAATATTCTATCGATCATTGATTAATTATGTCTTTTTAATATAATTGATTATTATACTTAGCTTAATTATCTAAACATGATATTTATTATAGTTTTTGATTAATATTATGTCTAATCAATTCATTAAATAAACCATTTTTAAAATAATTGTGTCCGATCTTCTTTCCTTAAGTTGATGTCCAGTTGAAATGTTATTGGTCTTGGTATGTAAGTCTGCATTTTTAATGGCCCCCAGGGCTCCCCCTGTTGGATAAAACCCCAAAATTAAAAACTACCAATGCTGTAGAAACCCTGGAGAAAGGGATATGAGGCCAAACAGCATTTTACCATCAACAAATGACTCTAAAAGGCCATTGGTTGAGATGAATCGGGAAAAATGTGCCTGAAGTAGCAAAGTAGCCAGTCAGAGGGAAATAAGGTTTTAACGGTTAGGGCTTGTTCTGAAGGATCGTGTATCTTCGGATGGTGGACTGCTGAATCTTAATTGAGTGGAGGGAAATTGTTCCCTAAAGGTAATGATCTGGTAGAGGATTTAGCTTTGTTGATCTTTATTCATGGATGTAACATGTATTTTCGCCAATATATTATGTCTTATGTAATATATACATTACATGTATTATGTACTATTATGAGTTATAATAGGTAAAGATATGCATATATTTATTAATTTCTATCAATGTTATATTAATGTATTTAGTACTGTTTGTTTACTATTAGATTTAAAAATGAATTCGCATCTGCAACATTAAAGAATTAGAACAATGGTACATGATATTTCGAAGGTAAAGGAACTAGGATTGTTAAAAGAATCACCTTGGTCAAATTAAATTAAATTTCATGGGGGAAAATGATCATTAGAGGAATAAAAGTATTTCAAAGTTTGATAACAAAAATTTTAAATTGAAAAACATTGGATACCCAATATCAATATCCAATATCCCCCCAATTAGCAGTATCTACCTTCTCCTTCTATCTCCCTGCTTGCACTGGCTTGTTTCGCCACTCAGAACAAAACCTTTCTGGCTATCTTCCAGATTATCTTCTGCTGGGAAATTTTGTACTTCCAATCTTCATGAATTTTACCATTCAAGCACTAATTTAGTCTTGAATTTGGTAATTAGTAAGGGGAAGGAGAGAGTTTAGAATGTCGTCTTCTCATTCCTTGGCTCTGTCCCGCTATAAATTATTTTGAATGAAGATGAGAATAAGTATTTATTATTATTTAATAAAAAGTTATTACCTTTAAGCTCACATGGTATCTAGCAAAATAAAATGAAAAATACTGGGCAGTTTTCCTGTATTTTAAAATAGCATCTTAAAGTAACCATGTTCATGCAATATAAGTAGTAAAGAAATAAAATGTTTTTTCTATATTATTTGAAAAAATAAATATAGAAAAACCAATCTATTATTTTCATTCCTTATATTATTTTTGTTGAGTTCAGAAGTTTTCCATTCCGTAATATCCTAATATCTCGGCATATATCAAGAGGTTAAACATTGGTGTCACAGTAGTGTAGTAAAGAGCAAAAACTTTACCTTGATACCCAGATTGACTAGGCTCAGGATATCTTTTTAACCATGACCCAACATCCTTCTCAAAAAAAAGAGCTAACACAATTTATCTGATTATTAACGATAATTGTGATGATGTAAGCCCTTAATTCTTCATGCATAACTTATAAAAAGAGAGCCTAATTAGCTATATTTCATTTTGGGCTCAAATGAAGCTTACTTGGTCCCTAATTTGATTTAAATTTTGATCTTTTTAAATTATAAATTCATGGAACCTTTAAACCCAATGAAATTTTTATTTTCTCTTCCTTATACTATATTTAATTAATTAATTTTAAAATAGGAAAACTTGTTGGAACATATGGTTCAGAAAAAACCACTTATGACATACTTCATACACAATATACTTTTGAATGAATATTTGATCTCAATACTAAGTATAATATTAAAAAAGGAAATAATAAAATCAATTTCAGTTCTAGGTAATTTTAAATAAAAGAAAACAATTACAAAAGATAAAATAGATTTTAATTGGTTTCCAAATGGAAAAATACTTCAAGATAATAATACTTTTGGTTTGCAAATTCAAAATAATATATTTTTTAAATTTTTGATTAAGATAGATGGATGATAGATAGAGATATTCATAAAAAAACTATATACAAATTAATTTTCTTAAAATCTGTGTTATATATATATATATCTATATATATCTATATATATATTAATAATATAGATATATATAACATACGAATTCCATATCTACCTTTTCATCTATCTATACTCCACAAAAGTCTCCTTTATATCATCCCCTTTTCACAAGAGGAGATCCATTTTGCAAGTTCTGGGTTAATTCCAGCAGCCACTGTCAGGTGGCTACCATTATTCCAAAAGCTTCCCATGTATTTCAACATATGGCTCCTAAATGTGGATAAAATTACCAGAAGAATCAAGAGCCATTTGTGACAATCCTTCCAAATTAAAGGAAGAAGAGCACTGGTAAGACTTTTAGTTGGGCTAATTTAAACAAACCAGACATCAAAAGGTTTGGCCAGGGAGACAGATGAGAACTTAAATGCCTATTCTGACCACAGTTTCTTCTCTTTTAGAAAGTTTTGCCTCTATAACACCCTACAACCACCCAGAAGTGATAGTACCTTTGCATTCCCCAGGTGCAAGGGAACCATGCTGTGTATGTGGGAAAAAAAGAAAAAAAAAAAAAAAATTGGGAATTTTGGGAAAGGGCCAATTCTCCAAGAGCTTTCCACAGCTTGGATCATAACATCTGGAGTTTCAAAGGCAGCAACAAATTTTTGCAGGACTGGGAATGAGATAAATTGGAGGCAGAGGGAAAAGGAGGAGAGGTCCAAGAAACACAATGGACCTCTCAGCCAGAGGGTCGGAGAACAAAACCCCTCAGTCTCCTTCTATCATCCCTTCCCACAAGAGGGAGATCCATTCTGGGTTGGACCTCCAGCAGCCTGCCACGTGGCCCCTTGTGGTAGAACAGCTCTTAATATTCCAACAATTAAAAACACTAGAAAGTTTGCCCTTTAATGGAATATTTCTTTAAAATAAAAGTAAATTATTTAAAGGTCAAAAAGGAAATTAAATCTAATACGAATAAGCTAAAAGTTTCCAAATAAGATTAGGAAATTTGGATTGAGGATGCTCATTATAACCACCATTATTCAAATTGCATTAAATTTCTAGCAAATGTCTAAGTAAAGAAAAGAAATTGAAAGAATAAAATAAATAATAAAGAAAAGTACCCTTCCGAGATGGATGATATGATGATATCTTTAGATTATGAAAATCAATAAGATTACTAGTTGAAACAAAATAACAATTTTAGCAAAGATGCAGGATATAAATTACAGCCTTTAAATCATTAACATTTTATAGATTACAAACACAACCTTTAGAAGGAAAACATGGAAAAGAAATTCCATATGAATAACTTAAAGACAATATAAAAACTTAGGCTTCCCTAACAAACAACCCAAAAAACTAAATGGACACAATTAAAATACATTTCCCACCAATACAGAAAGAACCAAACATATTGATTGTTTATCCAATGGCTGAACAATAAAAATAAAAATATGACTATTATATCAGTCTAGTTTCTTTATTTAATTTCAAAAACTAATCGACATAAAATAGATAAAAGAAAATAAATTGTTTATTAAACCAGGGGTCCTCCTTTTTTAAACAGGGGAAAGTTCCACTGTCCCTCAGACTGTTGGAGGGTTGGACTATAAAAAAAACAAAAGTTTGTTTTGTGGGCCTTTAAACAAAGAAAATTCATAGCCCTGGGGAGGGGGAAAAATGTCCTCAGTTGCCACATTCCCAAACCGGGTTTGAGGAACCCTTTATAATTCCTAAACAATACAAAGTTCAAATATTCAAATGAATGAATGGAAAAATTATGTGACAAAAGATAGCCTATCAGATTTCCAAAGCATATTGCAAATGGTAATTAAGGAAAATAATCTGGTAATCAAGAAAATTAAATTCAGTGCAATAGTTTAGGCATAAAATACAATTGCAAAACTAAATAACCTTACTTATTAAAACCAAAGATTGAAGTTTTGAGTCAAAAATTTGTATTTTTATTTTTATTTTAATTTTTTTTTAATTAGCCTTTTATTTACAGGCTATATGCATTAAAACATTACAGCATTAACAATTGCCAAACCTCTTTTCCAATTTTTCACCTCACCCCCACCCCTTCCCCTAGATGGCAGGATGACCAAGTATTAAATATATTAAATTATAAATTAGATAAAAATAAGTGTACATGACCAAAACTTATTTTCTTGTACAAAAAGAATCAGACCTTCTGAAATATTGTGTAAATTAGCTTTAAAGGAAGGAAATTCAAAAAGAGGGTGTGATAAATATAGGGATTGGGAATTCAATGTAATGGTTTTAATCATCTCCCAGAGTTCTTTTTTTCTGGGCATAAGCTGGTTTCAATTCATTAATGTCCATTAAAGATTTGGTTGATCTCTTTGCTGAGATGGCCTGGTCCATGACCTAGGCATAAAGAATGAAATTATTAATAAATTAGAGGAACACAGGATAGTTTACCTTTTAGACCTTTGGAAGGGGAAGGTCTTTATGACCAAAGAAGAAATAGAGATCATTACTGATCACAAAATAGAAAAATTTCATTTATACAAACTTTAAAAGTTTTTGTACAAAACAAAACTAATGCACAACAAAGATTAGAAAGGGAAAATAAACTGGGGAAAAATATTTTTACAGTCAAAGGTTCTGATAAAGGCCCTATTTAAAATATATAGAGAAATTAACTCTAATTTATAAAAATCAACCTTCTAATTGAAAAATGGTCAAAGGCTATGAACAGACAATTCTCAGATGAAGAAATTGAAACTATTTCTAGTCATATGAAAAGATGCTCCAAGTCATTATTAATCAGAGAAATGCAAATTAAGACAACTCTAAGAAACTTGCTATTTTATAAAAATTGCAGAGAAAATTGAAAAAAAAAATTGGTGAAAACTAAACAAGGACAAGCATTTCTCATCATATACCAAAATAATATACAAATAGATAATGTAATTAGACATCAAGAGTGAGTAAATCATGAGAACATGGAAAATATCAGATCTATGAATAAGAAAAATGTTTATGGTGAAACAAGAGAGAGAGAGAATAATGAAAAGAAAAGGGATAATTTTCATTTGTTTAGAAAACATTTTTATAGATACAATTTTAATGCAGTCAAATAAGAGTCATAGCCCAACTTATCACTCTTGATTAGAAAAATGCAAATTCAAATAATTAGGATAGCAATCTCACTTATCAACTTTGTGAAGGGCAAGTTATAAACTATTGTGAATATTAAACAGAACACTTTATATTTGATTCTGAAGGTGACATGGAACCACTAAAGTTTATTATATGGGGAGTAGTGTTATGGTCAGATGTCTCCCCTTAGGAAGATCTTTTGATCTGCTAAAGGGAGAACAGATTGTAGTGGAGAAGTCCTTATGGCAGCATGAACTACCAGTAAGCAATTGCAATGTTGATGAGGATCTGCAATAAAGGGGTGGCAGTATCAGAAGAGAGGAGGCATATGGAAGGACATTTTATAAGTAAAAATTCACAGATCTTGACAAGTGAATTGATACGGAGGATGAGAGAAGATGAGGATTTGAGGATATAAGCCTGAGGCACAGGAAGGTTTATGGTTCCCTTGAACATAATATGGAGCTTTAGGAGTATTAAAGGAAAAATAATGTTCTCATAATTGGATATATTAAGTTTAGATGTCTACAATACATCTAGTTTGAGATATCTAAAAAAGTACTAAGAGACTTCAAAATAAAATTCAGCAAAAAATTTTCAGTTATATGACCAGATATGAGAATTTTACCATGGAGAAGATAATTGAATACATTGGAACTGATGAATTCATTAGGTGAAATAGAATAGGAGAAAGGAAGAGGATTTAGGGCAAACCTCTTTGAGACACCCACAATTAATGGATATGGCTTGAATGAAAATCCTTCAAAGGCAACTGAAAAATAGCACTCAGATATATAAGAAAAGAACCAATAGAGAGTAGTCATAAAAATCTAGTAAGTAGTGAATTTCAAAGAGAAGAGGGTGATTGAGAGGAAAAACATATTGGATTAGAGCATTTGGCAATTTCTTTGAAATGAATTCTGTGAATAAAAATGAGTGCATATAAAACTGACTGTGCTAAAAAAGAAATATAACTGGTTGAAAATACAGCGTGATCATAATTCTTATGTTTCATAACTGTTTGTTATAACAGTTATTGTATAAATTGTTCTGTTTCTGCTTACTTCATTTATATGAGTTTATTCAAGTTTTCCCAGATGGTTTTTCTTCTTAAATCATTCCCACCATCATTTCTTATAACACAATAATATTCTATCATAATTATACAGCATAATTCATCTTACCATTTGGCAATTAATTGGCATCCCGTAAGTTTAAATTTTTGCTTTTACAAAATGCGATTATAAACAGTTCCAAAGAAGTCATAAAGAAGCATACTATACATATCCAAATAAAAAATGGATGGACTTGAAGTACACATTAATGAATACTTTTTTTTTTCTTTTCTTTCTTCTTCCCTCCTTCCCTGCCTTTCCTTTCTCTCCTCCTTCCTTTTCCTTTCTTTCTTCCCTTCCTTCCTTTCCTTTCTTTCCTCCCTTCTTTCCATCCTTTTCTTTCTTCCCTTCCTTCTCTCCATATGTCCCTCCTTTCCTTCCTTCTTTCCATTCACCCTTCCTTCTTCTTTTCTTTTCTTTCTCCCTCCTTCCTTCTCTCTCCTTCCCTTCATTCTTTTCCATTCCTTCCTTCCTTTTTACCTTCCTTTATTTCTCCTCCTCTTCCTCATCCTTTCTTCTTCTATTTCTTATTATTATTCCTCTTCTTCTTCTCCTATTTTTCTTTCATTCTTTTCTTTGCTCTTTCATTTTTTTCTTTCCTTCCTTCCTTCCTACCTTTTGTTCCTCCCTCCCTCCTTTCTTTCTCTCTCATTCTTTTTTTTTTCATTTTTCTTCATGTCTAATGTAGAAATTTATTCTAGAAATGACTTTATAGATTGCATATCACATTATACATATATACTCAATAAATGGACTGGTAGAGCAATGAAAGAAGAAATATGCTGATTTGTTTTTGTAAGTATATAAATGTGGCCTAGATGGCAGTGCATTTCTTCATGTAGCCTTTGCCACCTATGACTAGGCAGGAACTAGGGTGATCCAAACTGATCTTATCTATCTGAACTAAGATTTGAGCTACTACAAGGGTTCAGATAATCTAATAAATACTTTCAATTTATTCATGAAAATAATTAAGGTGACTTTTAGTTGAATGTTTTTAAAAGTACCACGAATTATGCTATATCATATTGATTTTTGTTCAATTGCCATTTTTCATTGACTCACACTATGATTAATTGCCTGAGACAAGGTAATTCCCACATATGAGGCTCTATTATTTTGTTTCTGGGGAAAACAAACAAACAAACAAAAAAACTAACAGACATATTAATTTCCTGTCACTGGCTTCCAACAAATCAATTAAATATATTGGAATGATATAGTAGAAAAGTTAAAGTGTTTTACATAAAATGTCACCCATATTATGAGATGTGTGGCCACTGACAAATCATTTAATCTCACTGAGCTTCAATTTATAAAATGGGAAAATTTTATGTCTAGAATCCAATTGGTGCAGATATTATAGAGTGAAAAGGAATTGGTTAAACGAGTTTACACACTCTTTTTGTCAATTAAAAATCTATGTCAGAGCCAGCTATATATTTCAGCATCATCCTCATTATCATAACCCTCTTTAGACTTTTAGACAATTTATTTTCCCATCCTGACCTCAAATTCTTTGTGTTTGTTGGATAGGTCTCGATTACATTATCCTAAAGTCCCTATCAGCTCTTCACACAATTGTAATCTGATTTCAAATTATCATATTGTTCAGTTAGATGGTATTATAATTAGAATACCAAGTCTGCAATCAGGGATACTTGAGTTCAAATTCAGCCTTAGATATTTTTACACCAGTGTAACAATGAGGAAGCCTCAATTCAGTCTACCCATTTTTTAAATTTAAATTTGATTGTAACATCACCCACCCAGGATCATTTGGCATGAAATAAGATGATATTTGGAAAGTTCCCAATATATTGGGTGTTTAAAAGTCATTTCCTGATTTTCCCCGGAAAGGTCCATAATTAATATGAATTTATCATTAAATCTGATGGTATTACTAACATGATGCTAATAGAAAAAAAAACTTTATTTTTTCACATTATTGTTATTATTTTGTCAAGATTAATTTAAGGAATAAATCAATTATGTGGATTTTTTCGAGCGATTGACCTCTTTGCAGCGTCCTTTACCTCCCTTTTTCTCAAACCATAAATTAGAATTTAACATAGGTTGGATGAGTGTATAAACGCAATTTTCTCCAAATGGAATACTGAGAACTTGGCTGAATATAACTGAAAGTCACAGAAAATAAATAATTCACCGCTGTCAAGTGGGATCAAGAAAGAAAGGCTTTTGCGCCTCCCTTCCGGTTGATTTGATTCTCAGGATAGCAGGAGGGATAAGGATGGTTTATTGGCCATGATGATTATGAAATAATCATTGCAACCTCCGGAGAAAAAACTAAAAGTAGTAATCATTGAGGTGCCTGGGAAAGAAGCCAAAAGAGGTCGGATGTCAACAGAAATTGATTTATCACATTTCAAAATTCAACCTAAAACCCAATTGTTTGTGTCCAATGAATTAATTAAAACCCCCCAAGTAAGACACCAAGAACCACCCAAAATGCAAAACTCTTTGAGTCATACTAACTGTATAAAGAAGGATTGGAATTGGCATATAACGGTCATATGCCAATTATGGGAGAAAGAGGGATCCCTTCAGTGGCGGGAACAACCATACCAAAAAAAGAAACTTTGTAAAACACAACGGAAATGAACTTACTTTGTTCTCTACAAAAATTCACTAACATTTTTGGGAGAAAAAGACAAGTAGAAATTAAAAATGTCACATAAGGAAAGGTTGGAGGAAGAAATAATGGGTGTGAAGTTGGAGCATTCATATAGATAATTTATTGGTCATCCCCAATTTCCTACCAGAGTGACCAAATTAAATGAAAAGAAAAGGCAAAGAAGAGGGACCGGGAAATTTGGAATTTAAGTCAAATCCAAAACAAGATAAATTCTTTACAAAACCAAGTGTGATTCCATGTTCCATATTCAAAATTTTGTGTTAATTTTCTTTTGTGTATCTAACAAAGTTTTCAAGATTCCAAAATCATGTTGCCTTTTTCCGGACTCTTCCTTCCTAATGGGAAATATGGTTACATTACCCTACAAAATAATAATAATTTTGTTAATGATAATAATTATGGCAAAGTCATAAGGCTGATACTTTCCTTGGCAATCTTAGCCTAAAAAGGTTAAAATTCTTTTATATTTAATGTCTATCAAATTTTTAAGACAACTTAACATAAGTTGCTTTTCTATAATTTTGAAATTAAAACCCAAGAAAGGCTGCATTCCTTTAAATTGACCAAACATTTGTGCTTCTATAATGGATGGGAAAAGGCATGATTATACCCAAACTAATTACCACATAAGTTTTGATTTTTTGCTATGTTTTAAAATCTTCTTTACAAATCTAAAGGAAATAGACATCTCAAATTGTACTTATTTTTGGTAATGATATCATGTCTTGGAAATATTTATATATTAGATTAAATAATTGTCCCAATTCAATTAATTTTATTAAACGAAATTAACCGAACATTTTTAATTTTTTTTTTGGATTTGTCCTCTATGAATCCATGAAAGACTATCGTTATGTTTTTTGGTAGGTATTCAGTAAGTATTCTGTTTTATAATCTGAAATAATGTGTCATATTGTTTCAATAAATGTTAAATTAATTTTCATTGGTCCAATTGGTTCCCAATGATAATCATTCTATGATTTTTGGTGGCAGTGGGAAGACTATGAATTGTCAATATTTAATTTAATTTCAATGACAGTAAAAATCTTGGACATTTTTTGAAGTTTTTCACAATCATAATTCATTCTTAAACTTCATAAGTCTTATGATTTTGGAAATTTTCTTGTCATAATAGGATAAATATAATTTATCTAAATTTTTCCCTATTGTCCATTTATATTCCAACATGTTGGTCATTTACTCCATTGATAGTTTCTAACCTTTAGAAACATAAAACTGTTTTGTTGAATATTTTCCCATTGATCCTAATTTTTTAAAAAGCCTTGAAATAAGATCCTCTGAGGTCACTATTTGTTCATGTTAGTTCTTGTAATTAAAAATAATATTATTTTTCCTTTATTATTGTACATACATTTTTTCCCCTGCCCCTATAAAGGGAAGCTACTTCCGTTTGGATTTTTTATTTACACCTTCCAAATTTCTAATATTGAACTTTTAAAAGTAAGTTCTTGGGAATGATGTAGATTGGAATGGCATATGGGAGTGCCATAGTGAAGTCAGAAAACCCTTTTCTGGAAAGTTCAAATGAACTATTGACAACCTACTAGTTTGTGACCCTGAAAAAGGCATTAACCTTTTTTTTTTCCCCTGTTTTCCCTTACTGTAAAATAATGGGGAAAAAGGAAATGAAAAAGTATTTTAGTATCTTTTCCAAGAAAGCCCTAAATGGTGTCACAAAAAGTCATATATAACTTAAAAATAACTTCAGGAAAATAAAGATTCCTGATACATGGTGGTTTTCTTCTCCAAAGCTTTCTCCCTCTATTTTTAATGGCATTCCCCATCAACTTGACAAAAAAATTCACCAAAAATAAATGTATATGAAGAGGTTCAAATGGTTAAAGTGAAACCTCTCAGTAGTTTGTGTTTTTTAATCCCTACAATAGTGGTAGACATTTGGCAATTTTTTTATATACTTGTGGGATTGGGATTCCTGAGCCAAGGACATGTCCAAAGCAACATTCATATAATTTTAAGCTTTTCCTTCACCTCAACAGTAGATCCACATAGTCAAATTCAATTACATGCTAATGACAAAAAATATAAATACAGAAGAATGTGGTTTTCTTTTTATTTTTCAATGAAAATTAATGTGGATAATGAGATTTAAAAATATAGAAAGTTTTCCTCATGTTGTTATTGTATTTAAAATACATTTGTGACCAAATATTTTTAATGTTCTTGATGGTAACTTTAATGTAAAAGTCTTTCCTTTTTGTAATCCTACTAGAAGATTTTCCACACCAAACCACTTGACCTGAAAGTAAGATTTTGACCAAAATTTTAAAAAACCTTTCCCATCTTTCAATGTAACAATCTTTTGATAGTGTTTGTCCTTTATCAGAAACTGAGTTCTTTTCAATTTAGTCCACTGAAAAATTTATTTACTGTAACCGAAGATGTGCCAAAATTGTAGGAAAATAATTATAAATAATTAACAAAAGAAATTTATTTGAATTTAAGGTTCAAAAGGAAGTAACAAGAGAATGAAATTCAATGTTTAAAAATTTAATTGAATCTATTTGATTCCGTGTTTAGACATATTCCAGGCAAAATAAAATTGAACAGTCCTGGGGTTGGAAGTCAGTTACATCCACTAATCTCTACCATTCTGAGATAGATAGGAAAATAGAAAGTTGATGACTGAGAATAAAACAACGGAGGTAAAAAGTCAATGGGAATATTTTTGTGTTAAAAAATAAATTCTTACCAATTCACACATATTCCTTGAAATATATAATAATACAGTGAACTCAAAATTCCATTGGGCCAAAAAAATGCATTTGTTCAAATATAAACTTCAGAATTCTGTATCTGATACTATAAAAAAGCCTTTTTAAATTTGAATGAACAACTAAAATATTTTTGTGAATAAATATTTTGTGAAAACAATGTTCTAAAATTGATATATAAATAGGGGAAAAATAATTTGTCCATCTGGGATTAACCAAAACAATAAGTCCCAAAGCTCCAAAGTTACTTAGTTTTAAAGGAATTCCAGGGAAATTAGATTAGTGTAAGCTTTATTTGAAAAAAAATATTTTTAGATATTCCATTACATTGAATAAATTAAGATTATAGACTGATCATTGTGTGATTTCTTTTTCCACTGAAACTTATGAAAATCTTCTTTAAAAGAATAAAACATTCTGATCTGCCTTAGTGGAATGGTCAAGATAATTTTTTGGAAATTCCATTTATGTTCAAAACCATTCAAGTTGTTTCCAATTAATATCTGTTCAAAATGAAATATCCTATAAGCCAGTCTCCAGCTGGCGTTTTTCTTGGGACTTTTGACCCAGGCTTAGTGTTATTCCCATATCAACTAGTTGCCCATTTCTCCTCTTTTGATTGTGTTGTGTCTGTATCAACTTCTTTTCCAATTTTCCTGTCTTTATGCTCTTTTTCTCTTTCTCTCTCCTGTTCTCCTTTCATGTCTATCTCCTTTCCTCTGTTTCTTTGTCACTCTTTATCTCTTCCTCTATATTTCTGTCTCCATCTCTGTGTCTTTGTCCCTCTAACCTCTTACACAAGGATCACAGAGTAAGACTTTTATTCCCCTTTTCCTTAAGGTAACTACCCTACCTCTCTTTAATTGCCTTATCTTATATTAAGATTTCAAATGATATTTTTAGAGATTGGGCAGAAGAAAAACTGTCCCAAATACTAGCATTTAAGAAGAACATAAACAGCAGGATATGAGGCTTATGCTCTATCATCTCGCTTCCAGCTTCAGATTGGGAGAATCCTTGGATTGGAATACATCATGTTTGGAACTTTTCCCTTTGAATGTTTTATTTTATAATTATACAATTATTTATAATTTTATAAATAAAAATAATATTTTGTTATATATATATATATATATATATATAAAATAATTATATAATATATATTTAACCATTTAATCTTGGTAGCATCTAACAGATTTTTAGAACAATAGCCTTCTAATGTTTGAGGGCCTCTGGATCCACGATAATTCATTCCCGAAAATCAAAGGGAAGAAATATTATTATATTTCTAGGCTAAAAAAGACTTTTACGGTCATTGATGGAAAGATTGTTGGGAACAATATTACTGGAAAATGGGAATGGGATCCCTTGATTCTAAAAACACAGAAGACTTTAGAATCATTGGAAGATCATTAAAACAGAAGATTAAGGACATCCAGAGGACCTCCTCACTGCTCCTGTTTCCCCAACCAGAGGACACAGAATGGGACACAAATAAAATGGAAGGAATTCAGGGGGGAAAAGGGTACAGAGATTGGAAAGTCTCAGAAAATTCTTTTAGGTAGAAAAGGTTTGGAATTTAATTTGGGTAGGGTGGAAATGTTTCTGAGTCAGGTTATGTAGACTGAATTCTAGATGTAGGGAAATGGTATATCAGGTTTTGGAGTCACAAAATGCACGTGAAGTTAAGGGTCAGACTCAAAAATCAATATTATAATAGAAATGGACAAAGTAGGGGAATAAAATGGAAGAAGATATTCAAAATTAGGTCAAATTTTAATTTTATTTTGAGAATGAAATCATAGATTTGTAGTATCATATCGTTTGAAGTTCATAAGGGACCTTTTGAGGTTGGGATTCAAAGACTAGTGTTCAGAGGTATCTCAAAAGAATTTGCAGTGTTGAGCCCATCTCTAAGAGGTGAGGTTGAAGAGTGTTTTCAATATGCACCTCATTATGGTCTCACAAACTTCGTTATCACTGACCAACAGATTGTTATCTGACAGCCAGGATTGTTCCTGGAACTATAGCATTCTCAAGGCCAGATAGCCTGAGGGTTGCTGCCATACCTCCACCTCCTTCTTCCCAATTGGCCCTATCGGTATCATTTCACCCACTGCCCTAAGAAAAATTTTAAAGGGTAGAAAGTTGAGACAATAATATTTATTGTTTCAGTCTCTGACTCTTATTTTTATAAAAAAAAAACATAAAAGAATATAGATATTTGCTTTATCCAAGTTGAATCAATTTTGTTAAATAAATGCTCAAATATCTATTTGAATTTCAGTGACAGTTTTTGTTTGCTTTTCTGAGAAAGGCAATCATGGCAATGCCAGGTAGGTAATCTTAAAACAATTATAAGAAGATTTGAAATCTTAGTCAAAATACTTGTAACATGATTACCAAACAATACTTACCTCATTTGGCTTTCAATGTCCAGGGAAGAACAACTTCATGTTTTGTCATCTTTCATAAAGAAAATTATTTTTATTTGATACATTATTATTTGGGGACACTATTCCCTGCTCCTAGTTCTGAATCTCAGGACACATATTAAGTGTCTACTGATTCTCTGACTGGGTCATTAAAGTGCCTTCTTGGTTTCCTGGGAGTAGAAATAAACATGGAACTTTGTATTCTTTAAATAATTAGTAATTGAATTCATTTTTCCACAAGAGAAAAGTGCACCTCCCTTTGCAGGAAAGAGACAAAAATCAGATGTTCAATTTAAGAAGTTTTGTGAGACTAGAGAAGAATATGGTGGAAATTTGAAAATAATATTTTGCTTTAGGTGGGAAACCATATCCAACCATCACTTATCAGCAGTGCTCTTTCCATACAACAAGCAATGGGTGTAAAGGGAAAATATTGTAGCGAACTCAATAATACAGGGATTCAATTTCTAATTTGAGCACTTAGGTACAGTAATACGGGCAAATCACTAAACCTTTGAAAAATGAGGAAGTGATTCATTACTATGATATCCAAAAATCACATACATATATACACACACACACACATATGTGTGTGTGTGTGTGTATATATATGTATGTGTATATAGATAGAGAAACAGACATAGGGGCAAATTAGTGATGTATGTGTTTATATATATATGTGTGTGTGTGTGTATACATATGTGTATGTGTGTGTATATATATATGCATATATGTGTATATATATGTATATAAGTGTATATGTATATATATATATATATATATAGAGAGAGAGAGAGAGAGAGAGAGAGAGAGAGGCAGAGACAGAGAGAGAGTGTGGGTTGGGGGGGGGAATTAAATTAGTTGGAAGTATAGAGTAGCACCAGATTTTTATCATTTCTTGAATATAACATCATAGATTTCAGATTGCAAAGACCACTGTTTTTGATACAATTTTGACAGTATAGATATAAAAGTTGGGATAAGTCCTTAAATATCATCTAGTTTAATATGTTAATAACAATAATAATAAACAGAGGAAATTTACTAGGTAATTGACATTCAAAGGTAGTATTGTTGCATTAATGACAAAGCTAAACTCAAACTCAAATCTTCTGCCTTTCACATCCACGCTTTTCCCACTACCTTTCAGTCTCCTACATGTGTCTGACAGATTGGTGGAACATAATCCCTAATAAAATCTAAATATCCTGCCCCTACCTCCCAACAAGTGGCAAATATCTGCTCTCTCATTCAGTCAGCCACCCAGCCACAGTATCTTCCCATCTGTACCAGAACTGTCCTGCCTTTTCCTCCCCGGAATTGCATGATCTGGACCAGACCTTGAGAATTCATTTCAGCAGAACCTGAGGAAAATGATCAACTCCCATTTTTGAGATCACTCATCTTGATTGATGAGTGAATAAAAACTCAATTATCCAATTGTATTTATATGATTCAATTATAGGCAGATGCAAATCCCATGCAGCTACCTACTTGGGCTACAATATAATGCACCCCTTCATTAAGTATACATCTTATCTTTTAGACTCTTTCCAATGCTTTTAAAGTAGTAATTAAATTGATACCTTCATTGTGCTTGAAAAAGTACTGAATAGTAACCTTCTTCCAAATCCAGTCAACATCCTTGTGACATTCCAAACTAATTTTTTTTTTCTTTATCTTTTTCTTTCTAATTTCCCTTCTTGAAGGCCAAGGGTTTTCCTAACTTCTGTATATTTTGTTTTAATATTCAAAAATGGCTGCCTTAATGAAAAAATTTGGAAATTCTTTTTCATTTTTGAATTTTTTAAATATTGGAAAGGAAATCAGGACTTATAATGAGCTCTTCACACTGGCTGTTAATAATCATGATCTGTGATAAAGACTAAGCCTTTCATTGTCTGTGTCTCAGTCTCTTCATGTTTCACATAATATAGTGATGAGAAAGGTAACAAGATGCCTTTTAAAATACTTTTTTATCTTGACCAGTTTATAAAATGTATCAGTTTATTTTTGTTTTATCTACATGTGGATTGGAGCAGTTATATAGTATAGTAGATAGAATGCAGGGCCCAGAATCAGGAAAGGTCACCTTCATGAGTTAAATCTGATTTCGGACACACACTGTGTGATCCTTGGCAAGTCACTTAACCCTTTTGTCTCAATTTCCTCCTCTACCAAATGAACTGGAGACATAAATGGCAAAGCACTTCAGTAATTTTGCCAAGAAAATCCCAAATAGGAACATGAAGAATCAGTTGTGACTGAAACAACTAAAGAAGCAAATGTGGATTATTCATGTGTAGATCAGGAGTCATTATTTGTGTATCCTAGCCTTTGCCCCTTCTATAATTAAAATGAAATCCCATACCTTCTCTTATCAGTAAAGGGATCCTTTTTTGTAGCACTAATGCATAAATTATGATAAAAATCAGTTATTTTCTCAGAGCATGTTAAGCCTACATGTAATCTGTGTTAATAAATAAATGAATCCATATACAAGTGTGTATATATGTGTGTGTATATATATATATATATATATATATACATACATACACATTTATTAAGAAGTACATTGCTGAATGATTGAATGATATAGGAAGTGCCATAACATGGTTTGACACGTTATGTCTCCCTGTGCAAAATAAAGAAAAAAAAAATAGACTGCATGATATCAAAAGATACCTCTCCCCTATAATGGCCTTTAACTTCTATTAAGGAGATGGATATATTAATTGTGGATTTCATATATGTATATACACACATACATACATGTTACAATTTTTTCTCACAATAGTACTATTGGAAAAGTTTGCCATCTTTTATTTCTCCTTTCATATAAGAGGTTTGGCATTTGTTAATGCTGTAAGGTTACCCATGCATATAACCTGTAAATAAAAGGCTATTAAATAAAAAAAAAGAAAAAAGAAAAAGAATAAAGAGAAGTAAAGAATGCCTAAAAAAAAAAAAACTTCTACCTCTGCAGAGCCTTCTTCATTTCTTTTTACTCTCTGCCATCATAGTGGTACCATCTGTATATCTGACACTGGCTTTGTTGCTATTTCTCCTGGCAACTTTAATTTCTGCTTTTGAGCCCTACAACCTGGCATGTCACCTAAAATTTTTTGCATACATGTTAAATAAATAGGTGTCTGAACCTTGCAGAAACCCTTTTCCAATCTTATAAACATCATCAAACCATATAGATGTGACCTAAATGACAGCACCTTTATGAATATGCTTCCCTGTTCAATTTCCAACTATTGTCTCTTTGGCCCCTCGAGGGCTCCTCAGAGAACAAGATATTCTTTCCCATGTGTTTGAGGACTCAACACATTTTGTTGTGATCCATACAGTCAAAGGCTTTATTCTAATCGGTGAACAAGAGGTAGATTTTTTCTTTTTCAACTCCCTTTCTTTCTCTTTAAACAAGTTGTTTCAGTTGTCGACTTTTGAAAACCATGGACTTCCGTAATTTAAATGCACAAATTGTTAAAAACCAACCTAAAGGACTCTTAACATGGGGTTTATGGAAGCCTATTTTTAATTTTCTTGGGGCTCTTTTGAGTTTCCCATTCTATTAGTTTTTCCCTCTTGGATTTCTTCATTTAAGCAAATCCTTATTTCTCCCTTCGTCTTCTCCAAAACTCTGTTCAAGCCGTAATTCTTTGTCTTTCTCCTTTCCCTTTCCTTTTTTTCTTCAGCTATTTGTAGAGCCTATGAGACAGTCATCTTCTTTTCTTGCTCTTTTTTTCCTTTGGAAAGTTTGTTCCAGTTTTTGTATTGCTTTCCTTAGGACCTATCTACTAGGGATCCCCTTCTTTAAATTAATTCGTCATTCCGCAAAAGATATTCATAAAGTACTGTCACTTAGGTTCACCTTTATGGTCTGATGATTTATAAAAATGTTTCGGGAAAAATTCTGCCAATATATTCTTTGAGGACTGGGCAGTGATGTGATTCCCTGTCCAATCCCATCCTGTCAAAATGATAGTGAATCAGACCAGTTTGTTAAGGAAGAAGTCACGTTTGAAAATCAAAGAGGGGTCTGCCAGAGAATAAAGTGGCTCAGTGGAATTTCCATAGATACTATTCCAGGCCCCATTTAATTTTTTCACCATCACTTAATCCAATACATCAGATTAAAATCATTCCCATATTAAAAATAAACTTCTAAATAGAAATGCCCTTGGATGCTGAGAGAACTTATTTATTCAGTATAAGAAAACCTTTTAGCAACTTTTTCTCCAGGGTTGATAAGATTTTTTGACTTTATCCAAAAAGAAGATCCCAAGTCATCTATTAAGTCCCCAAAGCGTTAAGAGAGTTTTCGAAAATTTCTTTTTCCACAAATCAGAAATCATTATTTGTTTCTAAAGATAGTCAAATAAACATTCAAGTTGTTAAGCACTGTAAGCCCACTTTGGATTAGCTCTATTCATCATAGTAAAGGAATGATTGCATGATCCTCTAGAGATAATTTTTTCATTAGTAGCACCTCATACATAATGTTTTCCACCCAATTCCAAACAAGAAAAATTAGAATGTAATAAGTGATGGCATGGATCTGTAATATGAAATAGCTATTGACACTCAAATGATATCAACTCAGTTCATTGTATTACTCCATGCATCTATCAACCCTGGCCTGATTGCTCTCAGTGAACAGTGTAGCAGACTTCAGATCATTGAAAAAGTTATATGTAAGGTTTTCTCCTTCTATAAAGCATATGTGTTGCCTCGCTCCTCTCAATTTCTAAAAGTGGTAGTCAATTAAGTACTTGGGCAGACAGAGAATTTATACCTTGCATTCATTCAAGATGATTACTAGAAAAGAAGCTACCAAAATGGATTCCAGCTGAAGTTTATTCTTTTGTTCCAGATTTCTTCTCAGATGTCAAGAGGAAACCCCTAAGAGGCCTTCCCAACCAGATAATGCATTTTATATTGGATGGATTCTGGGTGGGTTGGATCATCCTAGGAAGGGGCCTAATGAGAAAATTTCCTTTTGTGAGTAAGGGATTTTTTAAGAAGCTTGCTTTTGACCAGTCACAGCCACAACCAGCATATCAACCAATTAGTCTTACCAAAGCATCCTTCTGGGATTCTGTCCCTTATATAAAAGTTCCAGTTTAAAAAGTGGTCCCCAGTTTAAAAAGCCCACCACTTTCTCAAAGGGCCCAGGCTAAGGCCACAGTACCCCGGCTGTGCTGGAGAGCTTGGTTTTCTGATCCCACTCCCCACTTTTCTGTGGCATGTCAGTCTTCCATCATAAAAGGGAAACCCAATACATGTTCTAATATTCTCAAAATAAACTTGGATGGGCCCCAGAACCTCAAAAATAATTGTTTTCTGCCCCGGAACAGGGTCAATGCTTAGCTTTTGGAGGGTAGGAAGAAAAATTTGAAACAATTATGGGAACTAAAAAGAAGGAGGGAAGTCTTCTACTAAAGGAATTAAAATTCATGAACCAAAGACAAGAGCCAAACCACAACAAGAATACGCCAACATTCCCATTAAAGCGGACCCAACCAAAAACCTACCAGTTACAAACAATTGCTCCCATCAATGGCAAAATTATGCCTAATGTTTAAAAACATGCTGATTAATCGACACCCAAACGCATTTGCCATCAAATCCAAGGAATAAGAATTTTGCCCTCCAAGGCAGTTTCCCACCATCAGCCAAACTATCATTGCTGATGCTGATGCTACTTCTACATGGTGTTGAGAAAACACTGTTATGCAATAAGAAATGATAAGCTGGATACTGTCAGAAAGACCTGGGAAGACTTACGCTTAAAATGAGGAGAACAGTGAACTTGGTAAAAAAAATTATAGGAGGAAGAAACCTTGAAAGGACTTAACCATTTGCAATTCTAAAGAATCATCGTGAAAATGCCTGCACTTCTAAACCTTCTAAAAAACTGATGGCCATCTAGGGGGTAGAAACCTACTTTTATTTTTATTTTCTTTCATTTCTTTAATCTGGCATGTAATTTATGTTTTTATGACTCAAATTTAAAATCTAAAACCAAATTGCTTGCCTTTTTACAAGGGGTTGGAAAGGACGGATGGAAGGGAAATAAGGAATTTTCCAAAAATTTTAAAAGAAGGTCAAAATGGTTTGAAAGTTAATGGGGAAAAAACATTTAAAATAATATTTTCCTTCTGATTTGTTTTGGGGGATCAATGAATTAAGATATTCATACTTTAAAACTTAAAAAAAAGTTTTAAAATACTAGCTAATTAGTAGAGAAACCAGGGAGGTCATCATTGTTTAATAAAAGGTAATGGGTTTGGGGGCTTGGAAGAAGAAAAGAGATAGCAAATAGTCCAAAAAGAAAAGGAACCATAAAGGGTGGTAAAATAAACCAAATTCAGATGCTTATATAACTATTTAACCTGAAATAGTGAAATTATTCTCATTTCAAACAATCATCTAGGACAACAATAGAAAACTAAAATATAATTCCGGTTTTGAGGAGGAAACACACAAGCTCTCTGGAACCTTTTGCCATCCTTTCAAAGTCATCATTGGAATTGCGGAAGGGAAAGTTTCTTTGTAAGTAGTAAAAAAGGGGTTTTGCCTTTGGAGGTGGGGAACACTCCCCCTCTGCTTTGAGACCTTATTTTGGGTTCCATTTTGGCGATTTCTTGGGAACCAGTTGTTAAAGTAGAGAAATTAAGAAAGGGAAAATTTAATGAACCCTTCTTTAGAAAAAAATGGAGTTTAAAGGCCCCGGGATATTTTTACCTTTAAGACTCCCCTAGGTACTTTAAGGGAACTTTGAGGGCTTCCTCAGCCAGAACCGGCTCTTAAGCCTGGGGCCGCCTCACCTCCAAGCTCCCGGCTTGGTTTTATTCCTATCGTTTGCTTTTCCTAAATTCTCCAAAATTCCCGGGGCCCCAAATATCAATGGGAATCATGGCATATCGGAATCATGAAAAATTCATTTCCATTCCAAAGGACTTCCTAACCTTTTCCTATTAAATCAATAGTTCTTTTTTAAAAACAAAAAAAACAAAAACCATTACCTTCAATTGGGATATGTTTTTAAAGACCCTTTCTTTTTGGAAGTTTTAAAATTAAAAGGTTTAAACTGGTTCAAAAATATATCATTTGGTCTTTTGGAAGCTTCCCTTGACATCCTTCAGTTTAACCTTGAAACTGTTTTCCCTTATTCACTTTTATCTAGTTTTTTAAATGGAAAGCTCTTTCCCCTGCCTTCCCTCAAAATATGAAACTGTTCCCCAAAACAAGAAGGGTATCATCTTATAACATTCAAGATTTGAATCTTTTTAGTCAATCCCTTTTATTTTTAAATTATTTTTAAAATTTTAATATTATATATATATATATATATATATATATATATATAATATATATATGGTATATTTTAAAAATAATTTCCTTTTTTCTTATTTAGCTATCAATCATCATTTTTAACGGTCCGGAATTCTTTAACATTTTAATTAACCTATCTTTTTTTTTTTTTAACAAATTTCCTTGCCCTTTTCATCCCTGATTGAAATGTATCTTCCACCTTAAATGAGTTTCTAAATATCCGGAAAGCACCCAATTAGACCCTCGGCAACCCTAAGGAGGCACAATTGGTTCCTCAACATTTTATGGGCATCCCAAAATTTCCAAACCACCCAATAAAAGAACCTCATTGGGGTGGCTAGTGGTGAGGGAAGGCACTGGTCTGAAGGTTGGAAGGACCTGGCCAAATCACCCTCCTTGGAACACTTCCTAGCTGTAGTCCGGGAAAGACCTTTCCCCAATTTGCCTCAAAAAAAAAACAATTACTCTTCCAAAACATTTAGACTTGTTTTCCCTCATTTGGGAAATCTGGAATTTTCAAATCTGGTAATTCTTAAATTCGGGGAAAATTTACAGGAGGCTCCTTCATAGACCCCAAAATTCAAACAAAATTAATCATTTTTTAGAAAATATTTCCTAGTAATTTTCATAAGCTAGGGGACAGTTCATCATGTCCTCTCTACCCTTATATCATTTTAGCCAATCTGGTAGCTGGGAAATGATATTTCAAGGTAATTTTAACCTGTATATCTTATCAACCTTGATTTAGAGCTTTTTTTATATATGACTATAAATTGCTTTGTTTTGTTTTGTTTTTCTTCAAAAACTGCCCATTCATTTCATTTATCATTTAGACATAATTTTTCCTGGGTTTTAAAAAGTTCTTTCACAATTTAATCTCCCATTTTTTACCCCCTTTTTCCAAAGTCCTTTGTTTTATTCCCTACTATTTTGTCTTTTCTTCTTACCCTCTTATTCTTTAATGCAAACCTTTGTATTCCCTTTCCTTATCTTTTCTTCCATACTTTCCTAATTTTGGTTAAAAATATTGAAACCCCAATCCATATATGGTTTTTGTTTTTGTTTTTTGTTTTGTTTTTGTTTTCCTTGGGAAGCAACTGGTTGTTGATTCTTGTCCAGGGTCCTGGTTAATTGGTTAAATGTCTAAGGCTGGTTTCAAATTTGGTTCCTCCCAACCTAGGCTGGTGCTCTATCCATTTGTCCATCTCTTTGTTCAGAAGACTTAAAGACCTCTTTCGGATGTGGGATGGCGCCTCTTCAGCCCAGATGAGCATAACACCAATATTGCCGCCCTTCCTTTCATCCTCCTTGGTATTTCTTCCCTTTCATTCCTATTTTTGGGGTGTTGTTTTTTTTTTTAATTTCTCCCTCAGTTTTCTTAGATGAAATCCCTCATCCAGTCAGGTCACAATCCTTTTGTTTTTCAAACTCCTTAAGAATGATAACGGTTTTGAATACCCAGTAATAATAGGTAAATTATTATTTTTTTTCATTAAACAAAGGGTTTCCTCTTTCAGTTGCCTTAAATGGTCTTGAATACCTTTTGTCTTTCTTCCACACTCCAGGCGGGACCAAACTCCCCTTTTTCAAGGCCTCCAAGTCCTTTAAGGTTTTCCAATTCAGCTCCATGCCTTTCGGATCTATTTGGTTCTTGGTAGAAGGAGAACAAATTAGGGTGAAAGGTCTTCCAAAGCTTGTGTCCCATTTTGCCCTTAAAGGTTTGTTGATAACCCCAAGAGAAATTAAAATGAGTTTGGTGGCAAATGGGTTACTAATTATTTTAAAACAAAATATATCATGTGATTGTGACACTTTTCAGATTTTCTTTTCTTTATCCTAAAGATAATGAAACCACAAAGGTCCAAGGGGTTATTTTAAGGCATTTAATTAAACGCCCCTTTTGGGTTCTTAAAACGCAATGGCCTGTGTTACCCCAAAAACTTTTTCAGGTTTCTGTTAAGTGGTATCAAAACACTACGGGCATACCTTTCAGTCTCCAAAGATCAGCTATAGTGGAATGGAAAAACAGGGATATCAAAATATTACTTAAAAAACAAAAGAAAGGGGGAGCCACAGGCACCCCTAGAACTTTAATAAATATAATTATATATACACTTATTTTTTTGAGTTTTCATCAGAATGGCTTGTCACCTGCAGATCGGTTTGATTCCACCAGACCGAATGACAAAGAAATAACTCCCACACTTTTACATATGATGATCAGTTAATAATGTGGAAGGATCCAAATACTGGGGAATGGGAGGGCCTGTATAAAGTAACAGCTTGGGAGGAAGGTTTGTTTTGTATTTCAGGATAAGCAAAGACCACTGGGGCCAATGAGATATGCTTGTCTTATTCACCAGGAGAAGCCAGAAACAGAGACATTTAGATGCAGATTGGAGCAACAGACACTCATACCCACCAATGAGAGAACAGTATTCCCGAGGTTTCTGGCTTTTTGTGTATGGGAAGTGACTGCTCTGGGAGTACAAGCAACACCTCTGTCGGGTCCATCTTTCAGACAAATGCTGTTATGACTTGTGTTTGTCATTACCTCTGAATTGGCAGAGTGGCAACAGAATTCCCTATTTAATTGGCGCGGTAAATGGTTCCTTGTTCCTGTGGGTATGTTTAATACACTTCAAGGTGAAAAAATGGACCCTACGATGTCAAAAAAGACATAGCTGGCCGGGATCCCTCCTTCCATTAGGTATGTGATCCCCTGTTACAATACAACTTGTGAAAGACACTTTTCATGATGTGCCTTGTTTCGATACCAGAATGCCTTTTAATAATGTTACGTTCAATGGATCGCAGTGCTATGGGAATATGTTTATCAGCCTGGAGGGAATGTCACAAATAGGATCTTTTGCATCCCCTTGTGTGAGTGGCAATCTTTCTAATTTTTCATCTCCAAATTTTACACTTTATAATGTGTGATAATCATACAAAGTCTATGGTTACTTTTCAGACTGGCAGTAGCTTGTATGTACCCATTATGTGTAGCTATTGGTTTCCGAATTCCAGTATGTTAATGCAAGGCAAGAAGTATAAGAATTTTGTTGGAAAGCCCCCTACATCAACAACTCCTTCCTGATAAGTGTATCACCTGTTGAATAATACAGATAGATGTACATCCTTTTCTCTTACCAAACTGTAATACATCTGCTGAATGGCGTCAAAAGGTAGTACAGTTAAATCACTAAGCTAAACTCTGTATATGCTCCAAAGGGATATTTGTTTATTTGTGGGAGATCAACGGGATCTTTAATTGTATAGGAGGCGTTGGCCCAACTGCACACATTGGGACATGGATCACCACAGTCGATGCTTTCCGGTGTCTAAGCACATACATAAATTACGAGCAAGGCACCTGAGGGGTAGTCGACCCAAGTGTACTAATATATAACTCTCCAACACCCCTGCAGCGCAATACATGCTGTGGAAAAAGGAGTTCATGGGATAATTTTTTATGGTGAGTCAGAAAAACTACTCCATTCCTTATATTTTGGGCAACGCGAATAGATCATGGAATTGTTTTAACTAACTTTACAGTGGCATTGAAGTCATTGCTAATGAAACAGCAGCAGATCTCAGAATTTACAGGAATCATCGGATCCCCTGGCACATGAGGTTACAGATTACAGAACAGCATCGGATTATCTTTTAGCTGCCGAAGTAGTGTATATGTGCTTGTGAATTCATCTTGCTGTGTATGCATAAAGAAAGTACAACAGTGATTAAAAATGTCTATCATCTTCATGACCGCATTAATGGATGGAGGGAATACCAGAGGCCAATTATTTCCAACAGTCGTTGTAGGATAAGTGGAAATCATTGTTTCATGCTTACTTTTTGTACTTGTATTGTTACTTCTTGCCTGTATGATTCCTACTATCTTAAAATTCATACTTCCTTGCTTCCTTGACCTTGGTATTGAACTATACTTATTCCAATTACAACAAAAGAAACAGACATCCTGTTACCTGTTATCTGAATACCTTTGTGTATGATGTTGTTCATCATAAGAAACATCAAGTCTAGAATTTTTTGGGTCTCCTTTAATTGTGAAGCACCCTATTTTACTTCTTTCAGATTATTTTATAGATTGGAACAGGATGTTGAAAAAAAAAAACAATTTACACTGAGGGAGGGACAGCTGAGAAATGTCTATCAATTTCTTCTCAATATGAAGAAAGAAAGAAATTGGTTTTTTCTAAAACTTACAAAAATGGTGAAAAAATCAGCAGAAAAGAGAGGAGAAAGTTTTGTGAACCCTATCCCTCATTGGAACTGGCATAATTATCTTATATCACAAGTAGATTTTTTTCTCTGATTCCATATAATTTTTAAAGTCTTAGAACTTCTTTCTACAATCTAGTATAAAACGTATCTTAAAACAATTTATTATAATCTCTTTTCATTTTACTTCTTAAACTCAGCTCAAACATTATGATATTTTGAATAAAAGAATAATAGTCTCCAGACCTCAAATTAGAAAGCACAATATTCTAAACTCTTTGCTACTATGAACCCTCACCTACCAAATAATAATGCCTTCCTGGCACTGTGATTTTCTCCCCTCATGAAGAACCTACTAAGGGCAATCAGTACCAGTATTGGTTAAAAAAAAAAAAAAATAAAAAACAATAAGCAGAACAATAAAAACTGAAATCATTGAAATCATTATTCCAATATTTGATGAACCTGAGAATATCATATTAAATATTTGGAAAAACATTATTTAATAAAAAATTGCTGAAAAATTGCAAAAAATGTTTGGCAAAAATTATATTCTGATGAACACATTGTACTATGTATCATTCCATATTTGTATGGAAGTTGAATATATAAAGTCATACCATTTAAGAAAGATAGAAAATTAGGAAAGCTCAGTTATCTTCCTCAAATATGTTGCTTGGTAAAAATTTACGAATCAAATATATTATGTAACACTCCCTTTATAGGGACTTGAAAAAAGGCACCCATTGAAAGAAAAAAAAAGGAAGGAAGGAAGCAATGAAGCAAGAAAGTAGGAAGGGAGGGAGGGAGGGAAGAAAGGGGGCAGGGAAGGGAAGGAGGGAGGGAGGAAGGGAAAGAGGGAGGGAGGGAGGAAGGGAGGGAAGCAGGGAGGGAGGAGAGAAGAAATTTAGGAGAGCTATGTCCATTATTTTCCTCAAATACGGGTGAGAGGAAAATTATTAATTAAATAAAGGATATAGACGATAATAAAAGAAAAAATAATTTTTATTACATTAAATGAAAACCTTTCTTGGACAAAACACACACACACACACACACACACATGAGGGCAGATAGAAATGTACATAATGCATATCTTTGTAAAACTTGCCCATGTGTTGTGAAAGAGAAAAATGTCAAATTACATGAAAACAGAAAATAATAACTGCAGTATTTATAGTTCATAACATAATTAAAATAGTTACTAGGACAGGGCAAGATGAGAAAAAACAACAGGCCTGGAGACTTAATGGTAGGCTGAATAATTGGTGGGTCAAAGAATAAATCGCATCAAGAATTAACGGCTAGGAAAGAGAAGAAAAATAACACAGTAATGTACCAAACTGCCTAGAATGCAGTTACAACATGTATTAAAGGAAAAAAAATCTCTCTAAAAATACACATCCTTGGAGAAAGCAAAAAAGAAAGAATTAATGAATGAACTAGTTATATAATGAAGAATAAATAAGAAAATGAAGAAATAAACCCCAAGTGAGCACAATAGAAAAAAAAAATCTTTCAAACTAGAAGAGATAGGGATAAATTAGAAAACACAAAGACATGGGCAGCTTTGTGGTTTAGTAAATGATTGCTGGGTCCAGAGTCAGGAAAATCTGAATTCAAATCTAGCCTTAAACACTGGATGGTTTTGTGCCCCAAGGAAGTCACACAAACTGAGTCTGCTAACTTTTTTCCATCTGTTAAATAAGATTCATAATTGTACCAACTTCCTACTTGTCTTTTGAGAGTCAAATGGGACTGTGTAAAGCACGTAGCACAATACTTGATTTGCAGTAGATCCTATATGAATACTTGTATCCTTCATTCCCTAAAATGATAAATAAAATTAAAAGTCTTCTTTTTAAAGACAAATAAATAGACCTTTAGAATATTTGCCTTTTTAAAGAGAAAAATCAATCTCTACTTCTAGTTCTAATTTTGCTCCAATTTCTTAGCTGTGTGACTCTAGAGAAGTCATTCTTTTAACCACCCTTTACTTCCCTGTAAAAATTAATAGGAATGGGGTCTCTATAGATTTCTGGAAGGATGTAACAAATTAATTT
Organism: Sarcophilus harrisii; assembly: GCF_902635505.1. NCBI lineage: Eukaryota > Metazoa > Chordata > Mammalia > Dasyuromorphia > Dasyuridae > Sarcophilus > Sarcophilus harrisii. The sequence goes on along the minus strand of NW_022290903.1, from coordinate 38,713 downwards.
ACGTGAAATGTTTTGTAAACCTTTTGGGTTTATATAAATGTTAGCCTTTATTATTTCATAGTTTGATCATTTCAATATTTTGTTTTTAAATAGAGAAGGAATACAAAGACTTATCTAAACTAACTATCCATTCAAAATTATATGATAATAAAACTAAGGGGATTCAAACAAATTGAAAATAACTTACAAAAAGAATAAATTCTACATATGTAATTTAGATATTCTCTTTTTCTCTGGTCATTATATGTTGTATAACTCTCTAGAATTTCCCTTGAGATTCTGGGAGTTTTGTTCTTATCAATGAATGTTGTTATTATTTTATTTAGTTTCATGAGTCATCCCCTTGGTAGTTTCATGAGGTCAACAGTACTTTTGTCAGTTAACTTATTTAGAATCTATTTATATTACCTTGTTGTGTCCTCAAAGTATATATAATTTTTATATTATTTATTTAAAGATGGTTTTCTTATTTAATTTCTTGAAGTATTCAATATACCTTGTGTGAAGTCCAGGCTAGCTCCCTGGAGGCCTCCGGATTAGCCAGAGTCAGGATAAATTACAGTCCTTGGTCATTAGGGGAAGAAGAAAAGGAAACAGATAAACTGGTATGAAAACCCTGCTCCGTTAAAGTCACCAACCTTCCTCCTAGTACCGCCACGTGAGTTCCTCGCCCCATAATCCTTGCCTGCAGTTATCTTAACATCATCCTCCTGCTGCAGAGTGACTCTGACTGCTCTTCCCCCACCCTTCCAATCCCTTTCCCCAATTACCTCCCCCATTCAACAACAAATGGGGAGCTATCATCACCATTCAGGGGCCAAAATATGTATATAGAACCATTATCCATTCAATTGGAATTAGCCAAAGTGCTCTCTGTCTGTTAAACACACCTTTTTCAGGGGGTTTGCCCCCAACCTAATGGGCATCATGATGGTAGAGAAGAGGAAACCAAGCAGAGCAGCTAGTGCCAAATGAAGAGAGGACAGGGATTTGGAGCCCTCTAAAGAGGTAGGCTCTTGGAAGGATTTTGCCTTCAATTGGAAAGTGTTGAAATGAGCCCATAAAGAAAAAATAGGTAACTCTGATTATCTTAATTGAATTGAAAAACTTCAGCACAGACAAAATTAATGCAGGTAGCATAAGAAGAGAAGTGCTTGAATGAGAAAAAAAAAATAAGTCAATTTCTATGATAAAGGTTTGAAAATTGTAAGCATAGATAATATATATGTTTTGTCACTCATATATATGGTTATCAAAATTCACTCACACATATGTTTATATATTTATCTACATATAAATGTATAACTAATGACAATGTCCACTAAATAATTGGCCAAAAATATGAACAAAGGGCTCTCCAAGAATAGCAAAGTATTCACCACCACGTGAAAAAAAATATTCCAAATCAGAAATAAAAAGCAAAATGAAGTTTTGCAAGAAAAAGGAGAAGGAAAAAAGAAGGAAAAGGAAGGAGGAGAAGATGGAGAAGGGGGAGAATGGAAATCGTGAGGGACTTAACAAAGGTTATCTGTTTGCATTCCTACAAGATGATACTTGTAACTTTTAATACTAAGCTCATTACTATGGCAGTTAAAAATTATATATATATATATATATATGTATATATATATATATATATGAGAGAGAGAGAGAAAGAGAGAGAGAGAGAGAGAGAGAGAGAGAGAGAGAGAGAGAGAGAGAGAAGGCAATGTGTGGATTGAATATGAAAGGATAATATCTAAAAAATAAAATAAAATCCAGGGGCGATTGAGGAAAGAACTGGGAGAAAGGGAAAGGGAGAGGTGGAATGGAGTAAATTACCTGCAATAAAAGATACGAGGAAAAGCTGCTACAATGTAGAGAAAGAGGAGAGGGGAGGAGGAGTGAACTTAAGACTCATCAAAATTGACTCAAAAGGAAATAACTTAAAATTAATATGGATACACAAATTCTATCAGAAAGCAGGAAGAGAAAAAGATATGGGAAGGGGAGTGTGATAAAAGAGAGGCCATGTTAGGTAGCAAAACACTTTTGAGAGGGACAGGATGAAGGGCATTTAGGGTTGGTTAGAGTTGGGAGTCGGGAGGCAGGTTAGGGTTAGAGAACAGAACAAACAGGGGAGGTATATAGTTAGCAAGAGTAATTATGAAAAGCATTTTGAAGCCTTTCTCTGATGAAAGCTTCACTTCTCAAATGGATAGGAAACTGAGTCAAACTTGTTTTCAAAAACATGAACCATTCCCCAATTAACTAATGATGAAAAGATAGGATCTATGCCCAAAGGGTCATAAAATCCTTTGACCTATATAAATATTTATAGCGGCTCTTTTTTCGGGGCAAAGGGCTGGAAATTGAGGAAAAGACCTTTCATTGGGGAAAGACTGAATAAACTGTGGGATGGGATTAGGAAGGAATATTCTTATTCTACAAGAAATGAGGAGGAGGATGCTATCAGAAAAATTTGGAAAGTCCTCGCTGAGTTCAATCACTGTGAAATGTACTGTGTTATAGCAAACTTTAAAGCTGTGGGATGATCAGCTGTAAAACACTTTGCTGAAAGTCTTAAGGAAAATGCTATCTATATCCAGAGAAACACTGATTGGGTCGGAACGCAGACTGAAGACATTTTTGTAAACTTCCTTTTCTTCTTGAGTGGATTGGGGGGAGGCACTCGACATTTATACTATCTTTGGCAGCATAAATATTACAGAAATTGTGGCATAAATTCACATGAGACTTCGAAAAAGAGGGTGGAGATGGGGAGAGAATCTGGAATTCAAAGTCTGAAAAACATGTAAAAACTTGTTTTACACATAACCCAAGTAAATAAGAATATTGCCGGCCCCCTCCCCCAAAAGGTAAAGATTCCCATTAAACCTTCCCTTCCCCACCAAACTAGGGCACAAGGTTTTTTTTCTTTATTTAGCACAGGAGTAGGAGCTTAGTAAATGCTTCCTGGTTGATTGACATTTTTGTAGCCATCAGAGGAGAACAAAGCATCATTTTCATGGACACGGGGTCATTGGAACCGGGGTCCTCTTTGGGGATCATGTCCAACTTCTCCCTCCTCCCCTGTTGGCTGGAAGCCATTGCTTTCATGTCCTCTCTCCATTGGAATGAAAGCTCCTTGAGGGCGACTTGGGTTTTTATTGACATTTTATTTTTTCCCCCAAGGACACGGAAAACACTTTAAAACATTGGTTGAGTTTTTTATTTTGAGTCCCGAATTCTCTCCCTCCCTTCCTCTCCCCTCCCCACTGAGAAGACAAGACATTTTATATATGTACATACAAATAGAGTCATCCAAACATAAGCTCATATTGCAGGGACTTGGCTTTGATGGCCCTTAATGTGGAGCCTTAATGGCCCAGCTCCCCTGGAGCTCTCCAACTGGGAGAGGACAAAGGAGTCTCCTTTCCTTTCAGAAGGACTCCCGCCTGCCGCCCCGGCAGGGGGTGTGACCCTTCTCCTGAAGATGGGGATTCACTGACGTCACAGGTGCCTCCCGGGACTATAGAAAGAGCTGGGAGCCACTGAGGCTCGCTCATTCTTGTTGGGAGCTTCCCTGCTAGCGGCGGCAGCAGGAGCAGCAGCAGCAGGAGCAGAAGCAGCAGCAAAGGATTTTGGAGATGAAGCCGGAAGGTCTCCGAAGATGTCTCGGGGGCCCCCCCAAAGGTAAACCCAAAAGGGAGGGGAAAATAGCGTTCAGAACCAGGCAGGGGGCCGGGGCCATGGCCAAGGCGAGGGGAGACCGACAGCAGCGGCTGTGACTGTCCGGGAGTCAGAGCAGTCAGAGCTCAGACTATCCCGTTCCTGTTCCGTCAGTGTCTGAGTCTGAGTGGGGGTTGGGGACCCGGACCAGATCCGAGTTCGAGGCTGAGTCCGAGTCCGAGACCAGGTCCGGGTCCGAGTCCGGGTCCGGGTCTGGGTCTGGGCCCGGTCCGGGTCCGTCTGGGTCTGGGCCTGGCCCGGGTTTGGCCCGGGTCTGGGCCTGGGCCGGGTCCCGCCTGGGTCCGGGCCCCGGGCCCGGGTTGGGCTGGGTCCGGGTATGGGTCCGGGTCCGGGTCCGGTCCGGGTCCGGGTCCGGGGCTGGGGTCCGGGTCCGGGTCTGGGTCCGGGTCCGGGTCTGCGTCTGGGTCCGGGTCTGGGTCTGGGTCCGGGTCAGAGGGGTCCGAATCAGAATCAGATGGGAAAAATGAGAAAAGGGAGAAAGAGGAGAACGGAATGGAGCAGAAGGAAGACAAGGAGGAGGAGGAAGAAGAAGATAAGGAAGAGGAAGAGCCTCCCAGGAAGAAGGCCAGACACCATGGCTTCATTTTAGATGAGGCTGAGGAGGACGATGGTGATGAAGAAGACGAGGAAGAGGAAGCCGAGGGGGAGGAGGATACCATGGACAGAGCGGGGCTGCCGGGCCCCGGCAGCCCTGAAGCCAACCCGCGGGAGGACTGCTCCTTTCATGTCTATCTCCTTTCCTCTGTTTCTTTGTCACTCTTTATCTCTTTCTCTATATCCCTGTCTCCATCTCTGTGTCTTTGTCCCTCTAACCTCTTACACAAGGAAAACAGTAAGACTTTTTTTACCCTTTTCCTTAAGGAAACTACCCTACCTCTCTTTAATTGCCTTGTCTTAGATTAAGATTAAGATTAAAATTTTAAATGATATTTTTAGAGATTGGGCAGAAGAAAAACTGTCCCAAATACTAGAATTTAAGAAGAACATAAACAGCAGGATATGAGGCTTATGCTCTATCATCTCCCTTCCAGCTTCAGATTGGGGGTTAAAATTGTTTGGAACTTTTCCCTTTTGAAAGTTTTATTTTATAATTATAAAATTATTTATAATTTTATAAATAAAAATAATATTTTATTCTATATATATATATAATATAATATATATTTAACCATTTAATCTCGGTAGAATCTAACAGATTTTTAGCCTTCTTTCATAAAGGCAAGAAATATTATTATATTTCTAGGCTAAAAGACTTTTACAGTCATTGATGGACAGATTGTTAGAACAATATTACTGGAAGGTAAGGGGACATGGATCACGGTTTTTAAACCAGGAAACTTAGAATCGATGAAACAAAAAACAAAATTAGAGGACATCCTAGAGGACCTCCTCACGTTTGTTTCCCACTACCAGAGGGGAACAGAATGGACACAAGTAAATAGGAAGAATTGGGAAAAGGGTTAAAGATATGAGTCTCAGAAAATTTTTTAGGTAGAAAATGGTTTTGGAATTTGAATTTGAGGGGGGTGGCAAATGCTTCAAGAGTCGGGAATTGTGTAACTCTGAATTCTAGATGTAGGAAATGGTTATGCAAATATTTGGGAGTCAGGAAACAGATTCTCAAAAATCAATATGTATAATGAGAATGACAAAAGGGAAAAAATGTGAAAAAGTGTATTTCAAAATTGGGTCTTAAATTTAATTTTTATTTTGAGAATGTTCCATGATTTGTAGTATCAATCGTTGAAGGTTCTAAGGGAACCTTTTTGAGGTTGGGATTCAAAGACTTGTTCAGAGGTATCTGAAAAAGAATTTTAAAAAGGTTTGGGGTTTTCACCCTTTGGTTCCCCACCATGCCCGGCACGCCCCTGGAACCTTAGCATTCTCAAAGGCCCAGAATAGCCTGAGGGGTTGCTGCCCCTACCTGCAATTTCCCCATTTCCCACCATTTGCCCTAAGAATGAATTTTAAAGTGAAGTAGAAAGTTGAGCAATAATATTTATTGTTTCATCTCCCAACTTTATTTTATAAAAAACATAAAAGAATATAGAATTTTTGCTTTATCCAAGTTGAATCAATTTTGTTTAAATTAAATATCTATTTTAAATTTCAGTGACAGTTTTTGTTTGCTTTTCTGAGAAAGGCAATCATGGCAATGCCAGGTATAATTTAAAACAATTATTAAGAAGATTTGAAATCTTAACAAAATACTTGTAACATGGATTTACCAAACAAATTTGCCTCATTTAGGGAAGCCAATGTCCAAGGGGAAGAACAATTTGTTTTTTTATCTTTCATAAAAGAAAATTATTTTTTTTGAACATTATTATTTGGGGACATATTCCCCTCCTAGTTCTGAACTTAGGACACATTTATTCTACTGATTCTCTGACTGGGCCAATTAAGGCCTTTCCTTGGTTTTTAGAAAATAAACATGGAACTTTGTATTCTTTAAAGAATTAGTAATTGAATTCATTTTTCCAAAGAGAAAAGTGCACCTCCCTTTGCAGGAAAGAGAGACAAAAAATCCAGGGATGTTCCCAAAAGTTTAAGAGACTAGAGAAGAATATTGGAATAAAATAATAGTTTTAGGTGGGAACCAATCAACTCATCACTTATCAAGAAAGTGCTCTTTCTTATACAACAAGCAATGGTGGAATGAACAAAATTGGTTAGCAGAACTCAATAATACAGAGATTCCAATTTCTTTTCCATACCTTTTGGGAAAACAAACCTTTGAAAAGGGAATTATTACTATGATATCCAAAAATCACATACATATATATGTATATATATATACACACACACACACATATATATGCAAAAACCATTGTTTTTAATACAATTTTGACAGTATAGATATAAAAGTTGGGATAAGTCCTTAAATATCATCTAGTTTAATATTTTATATATTTAATATGTTAATATGTTAATAACAATAATAATAATAATAATAAACAGAGGAAATTTACTAGGTAATTGACATTCAAAGGTAAAGGGTTGCATTTTAATGAAAAGCTAAACTCAAACCTCAAATCCTTTCTGCCTTTCACATCCAATTTTTCCCACTACCTTTTCAGTCTCCTACCATGTTATCCTGACAGGTTGGTGGAACATATTCCCTAATAAAATCTAAATATCCTGCCCCTACCTCCCAACAAGTGGCAAATATCTGCTCTCTCATTCAGTCAGTCAGCCAGCCACAGTATCTTCCCATTTGTACTAGAACTTTCCTGCCTTTTCCTCCCGGGGGGCCAGATCTGGAATTAACCTTGAGGAATCCATTTCCAGAAATCTTTGAGGAAAATGATCCAACTTATTTTTGAGATCACCATCTTGATTGATGAGTGGTAAAAAACTCAATTATCTAATTGTATTTATATGATTCAATTATAGGCAGATGCAAATCCCATGCAGCTACTACTTGGGCTACAATATAATGCACCCTTTCATTTAGTATATATCTTATCTTTTAGACTCTTTCCAATGCTGTTAAAGAAGTAATTAAATTGATACCTTCATTGTGTTTGGAAAAGTACTGAATATTAACCTTCTTCCAAACCCAGTGAACATCCTTGTGACATTCCAAACTATGTTTTTTTTCTTTTCCATCAATTATTTATCTTTTTCTATTAGGAAGTCCTCTTCTTGAAGGCAAGGGTTTTCTAACTTCTGTATATTTGTTACTAATATTCAACAATGTCTGCCTAATAGAAAATAGTTCATAAATTCTTTTTCATTCTTTGAATTTTTTTTAATATTGGACCAAGACACATCAGACTTATAATGAGCTCTTCACACTGGCTGTTAATAATCATGATCTGTGATGAAGGGAAACCTTTTTCATTGTCTTGTGTTCCAATCTCTTAGGCCATAATATAGTGATGAGAAAGGTAACAAGATGCCTTTTAAAATATTTTTTTGTCTTGACCAGTTTACAAAATGTATCAGTTTATTTTTGTTTTATCTACACGTGGATTGGAGCAGTTATATAGTATAGTAGATAGAATGCAGGGCCCAGAATCAGGAAAGGTCACCATTATGAGTTAAATCTGATTTCAAAATGTGTGATCCTTGGAAGTTCTTAACCCTTTTGTCTTTTTCCCTACCAAAATGAACTGGAGACAAAATGACAAAGGCCGAATTTTGCCAAGAAAATCCCAAATAGGAACATGAAGAATCAGTTGTGACTGAAACAACTAAAGAAGCAAATGTGGATTATTCATGTGTAGATCAGGAGTCATTATTTGTGTATCCTAGCCTTTGCCCCTTCTATAATGTAGAGCTTCATGAAATCCCCATACCTTCTCTTATCAGTAAGGATCACTCTTTTTGTAGCACTAATGCATAAATTATGATAAAAATCAGTTATTTTCTCAGAGCATGTTAAGCCTACATGTAATCTGTGTTAATAAATAAATGAATCCATATGCATGTGTGTATATATGTGTGTGTATATATATATATATATATATATATATATATATATATATATACACAACACTTATTTAAAGTACATTCCAAGATTGGAATGGATATAGGAAAAGGCCATAACATGGTTTGACACGTTATGTCTCCCTGTGCAAAATAAAGAAAAAAAAAATAGACTGCATGGTATCAAAGATACCTCTCCCCTATAATGGCCTTTAACTTCTATTAAGGAGATGGATATATTAATTGTGGATTTCATATATGTATATACACACATACATACATGTTACAATTTTTTCTCATAATAGTACTATTGGAAAAGTTTGCCATCTTTTATTCACATGACTTTATATTCTCCTTTCATATATTTCTTTGCTATCTTCTACTTCATTTCCACTTTGAAATTCAACATTGACTACAAGTTACAGTTATATATAGCTGTATATCATAGAAGGGATCTCTCAACTGCCCTCATTTTTCATTCCTTCATACACTGTTGTCTTGTATAACTTGCTGATATTTAGTAACACTTGTTTACTGTTGGTATTCATTTGGAAAACAAAACAGACCTTTATTACATTTAAGAAGTTGGAGTTCTCAAAATACATTTTAATTTTTTTCAAAATTGGTCCAGCCTGTTTGTATCTTCCTGTTCACCTCTGGATTTAACAAACAACGTTTTGTTGGTGTTAAAATTACCAATACTTATATAATGTCCTACAAATCTTTAAGTTCCGTGAAGACAAAGGCTTAGTTTATTTAATTGTGATATCATTGAACCAATCAATATTTTCCTCATTAAAGAACATTTATTTAGTTTCATTTTTCTCCATCTTGTTTTGTTGATGGAGTGGAGGACAAGGGGAAGGGAACTATTAGGGGATGTGATTAAGCAGAACAATTTTCCATGAAGAAATAAATTATAGACAAGAGCCAGTTCCATATCAGCCAGTTTTATAACAGTGACTGTCACTCATAATTCCATTGATTTTTGTATGCTATATTATATTTTGAAATTACATACCAAAATCAATTGAGGTGTTGCCTTGGGATTTAGCATTTACTGTTACTTTTGCTAAATAACAAAGTATGGAAATAAAGTTTTATTTTTGATAATTTATATTGCTTCATCGCTATGGTAGTTTAGTCTCTGCATTAATTTTTTTGCCTTTTGAAATTTTCCAAGTAATAAAAACACCCAAAATTTTTGGTTTTTTTCCTGGAACCGGGTTGGTCATTAGAGTTTAGAGACTAGACACATTAAGAAAGTAAGTGGTATTCAAGAGGACTAGCACTTCTAGTGTGATGACTTCCTGAGCCCTTTCCAAGGCTGCTCATTTACTTTAGTTGTCCACTTGTTGCTCAACTCTTACCTATTTCTCCAAGAAGTTGTAGCATGTGGAAAATTCATAATCCAGTAAAACTCTCTTGGCAGATAGGGTGTATCAGACTGAAGACACCAACAGGGTTCAAATCTTTCGTTAAGGTAGGAGGATGTCTATTCTAAGCATGTGAATACTTCCTCCAGTGAAATGGACAAATGACAGCAATTTATCCCCATGTCCCTGAGTGCAGCTGGTTTAAGGTACCATAGAATTAAAAGAATTGGTCCAGGACATCCAAGATGCCAAAGGTCATCCACAATTCTGCATCAATCCTGGTCATCTGACTTTTGTCTTACCACTGGATTTCAATGACTCTCAAAGACAGATTGAAACTGATGACATTGTGTAACTCTGCCTCACATAATTTTAAATCACAGTCAAGTCAAGATATTCCCTTGGGTAATTCCTATTCTAAAATGAAGGATGAACAACTACTTAAATAAGGAACATCCCCTCAAAAAAGTGAAAAGGTCCAATAAAATAAATGATCATTAAGTCTATCTAATTCTGATTAGCTAAACAGTTTTGTTTTTTGTTTTTTTCCCCTTAATAGGCAGATTTATGTATGTGCTCACTGACAATCTAAGCTCAGAACGCCTATGTTTGTTCAGGATTATATAGTGGACTTGTGATTTCAATTATGCAGAGGATTCCTAAAAAGTAATCTTCATTAATCCAAAGAGCATTTCTGGAAACTTAAAATCTTAATTTTTCCTAAGGCAACTTCACATTAATTACCTTTACCAGAGTTTGATAATCAGTAGGTATCAAAAGAAAGATTTAAACCAGATATTCTGACTTCCATTTTCAGATCTCTAATCAATATTCAATGCTTTATCTCTTAATTCAGAAAAAAGAATAGAAAATCTCTTTTGTTTTTCTGTCTGCTCTGATTAGTGAGCACTACTTCCTTTAAATGTGGTATAATAAACCCATTTTTCAAGCCCAAGATCCTAGAAATCAAATGAAAATGAGGAGTCCAATTTGTTAATCCCCTTATTTTTTTTTCCTCTTCATTACATGCTACCAACTAAAATAATGCACTTTTCCAAGAAATAATTTGTGTCCTGTTGGGGAACTAAATGTTTTCATTTTGTCCTCCTTTAATATTCATATCAGGTCCTTCCAACTGGAGAAAACTTTATTTCTAAAAGGGATAAGCCTATACTAAATGGAGGAATTGCTTTCCCATTGATAATTCAGTTCCCTTCCTTCCAAAACCAATTTCCTTAACATTTGTTACCCCTTACATATCCAAAACAAAAGGTTCTTGGAATGGGGAAACAAAATGTTTTTCAAAACACTAAACCAAGTTTAAGTATTTTAAAGAGGAAAAAAGTTTTCTGTATTTTTACACTTTTTCAACCTAAGTTTAAATCCCCCAAATTTCATTAAATTTTTGAGGAAACAAGGAGGTAAAGGGGGTTGCAAAGGGGGTAAAGTTAAAAAAACGAAACCTTATTTTAACTCTTAAATTGTTTTTGGGACATAAATAATAACAAAAATTAAAAATAAAGTTTCCTTTTCTTATTAGAAAAGGTTTATTTCCTCCCGATTTTGATAAATTAAAATGTAATTAGGAATTCCTTGGGAAAAAAATTAAAAAAGACTTCAAAACAAATAAACAAAAGGGTTTTGGGGTAATTAAGCAAAACAAACTTTTAATTTGGTATGTCCAAAAAAATTTGCTTGGGATTGGCGTTGGAAACCAAGGTTTAAATTACAGAAAAGGTAGGTTAGAAATGAAGAAATTGAAGGTTTCCTACTGGTTAAACACTGGTTGGGAAAAAACCCAAGGTAAAGGAATTCCCGAATGAAACTTCTTAGAAAGCCTCATTTAACCAAACCATTTAAAGAAATTTTTCTTAGAAATGAATTACCAATTTGGGAAGATTTTAATGGTAGCTTTAGGTAACTAATTAACCTAATCCCATTAAAACAAAAATTGATTCGGTGGGTAAATTGCTAAAATCTATTAATTGGGAAAAAGGATTGAAAAGCTTAAAGTTTAATTTTGGAATGACATTTTTTAATTTAACAAAAGGACCTTCAAGGTTTAATTAATTTAATTCCCTTTTTGTAAAGGTCTTTTACTTACGAAATCCAGAATTAATTTTCCTTTTTTTTGTTTAAATTTATGGGTTCAGGTGAGGAAATTAAATAATTTTTGTCCCCAACTTAAATGTTGGATTTTTTCAAACCTTTCCTTTTCATTTGTTATCTCCTGTTTTTAAAATTAATTTTGTAGGAACCAAAGGGTAAGGAAATTTCCAAGTTTGTGTTTTGTTTTTTTGCTGTTGTTTTCAACCCTTTTTTCCCAGGAAACCAAAATTGAATTCCATTTATAATTATTTTGCTCAAAATTAATTTTAATGGTTTGGGTCAATGAAAAATTCATTGTTAAAAACAATTGGTTTGCCATTAATTTCGTGGTAATTTTAAAATATTTTTTAAAATCCCATCTTAATTTTTTCATGAATAAATTGAAACTTTTATTTTAGGATTATTCTGAATTCCTTTATTAACTCGGGAAATCCTTAGTTCCGAAACAAATAAAAGGAAATAAAGTTTCTCACCTGTACCCCCTTGCAAGGGTGCAAAGGTTCTGGATTTCATTCCATTAACCAATTTTCATATTCCAAAAAAAGTAATTTCTTTTTTCATTTCTACCAGTTAAATTTAATTTTATAGTTTAAAACAAGGGTGGATAAAGGGCAATCCTAAAAATTTATTTTTCCTTAAATTAAATTTAACATTAAAATAAAAATTAACGAAAAAAAAGCAAGAAAGGAGGAAAAGGAAAGAAAAAAATGAATTAGGGAAGGGAAAAAGGAAAAAAAAAAAAAGTTTTAAAGAATAAAAATAATTTTGGAAAAAAAATTTGAGGAAAAAGAAAGAAAAGAGGGAATTAATAAGGAAGGTTTAGAAGAAGAAAAAATTAGGTAAGGAGGAGGAGAAAAAAGGAAATAAAAGGAAAGGAAGAAAGGGTTGAAAGAATTGAAGGGAAGGAAAAAAGGAAAAAAAAAAAAGGAAAGGGGAAGGAAAAGAAAGAACAAAGAAAGAGGGAAGTAAGGAGGTATGCGGAAGGAGGAAGGAAAAAATTTAAAAAGAAAGTGGGAAAAGGTTTAATTCCCATCAAATTCCCTGTTATTCAACCATCCATTTTTTTATTTGGATTGAAATTTGTAAGGGCCCCTTTTATGGTCTTTTGAAAACCTTTAACTTTTATTAATCACTTTATTTAAAATTAAAATTTAAACCAGGGAAGGAAATTAATTTGCCTGGTTAGGTGTTTTGGGTTTTGTTGTTGTTTTATTTCCGGTAAAGAAATTTATTGGGAATTATTTTAAAGAAAAAAAACATTTGGGAAAAAACTTGAATTAAAAATCAATTGTAAAATTAAGGTACCCAAATAAAAAAAAGCACTTATTACCAATAAATTGGTTTTATTAAACTAATTTTAGGGGAACAATAAGAAATTTGGATCCACTGTATTTTCAATCAAAGGTTAAATTTCATCATTAAATTTACAAAACAAATCAGTTTTTCTTCCTTTCATTTCCTTCCAGGTTAATTTAAAGTTGCCAAATCAAAATCCCTTTGTTTCCTTAAATAATTTCTAGAATAATTTTAATCTTAAGGGTAAGAAAGGGGAAAAAGGAAAAAACAAATTTTTTGGGAAAAAGGGAAAAAAAATTTAAAGAATTTAAAATAATTAAAGAAAATTTTATTTTAGGGAAAAGAAGAAAAGGAATAATTAAGGGGGTTAAAGAAGGAAAAAATTTATTTAAAGGAAAGAAAAGGAAATTAAAAAAAAGGGAAGGGAAGAAAAATGGAAAAATGGGAAAAGGAGGGAAGGAAGGGTTTGAAAGAACCAAAAAAGGAAAAGGAAAAAAAGCCAAAAAAGAGAAAATAAAACCCCAAAAGGCCCAAAAGGGAAAATTAAGAAGGGAAAAATATTCCTTCCTGTCCTTCAGGAATCCCATCCCATTTTTTATTTATTAATATGGTTGTTCTTTAAGATTCTTTAACTTGTTTATAAAATTCCTTCCTTTCTTAACTAAATTTTTGGGATGTAATTAAATTGGAAATTGGTTGTGAATTTGCGATAAATTTATAAATTATTTTCCTTTATGAAAAATGGTTTTTAAGGGAAAGAAAAACATTGGGAAAATTGTAAACTCCTTAAATGAAACTTTGGGTTTTCAATTAACCTTTTTAAAACTTTAAAAAATAAAATTTGTCCTATTTAATTTTTAAATAGTTTATATTTCTTCAATTTTGTGGTTATTTTTACACACCTTTACACAATTAATTTTAAAGAATTACTGCCAAATTTTAATCCTTTTTTGAACTCCCCTTTTCATTTTTATTTTAAGCTATTTAAGTTCTGGCACCCACCTGGACTTTATTCTTTTCTTTAAATCCCATTAATATTTTTTCTTTAAGTTTCTTTCCTTTAAATTTTAACTTTCTTAGGATTTTTATCTCCTTTACCTTGTTTTTTCTTTATTTTTCATTCCTTTGAAATTTTATTTAACCCTTCCATTTGTTTTGAGATTTTCCTTAAACCTCTTTTTTTTTATTCTATTTAACCAAAATTCATAATTCAAAAGGTATTAAATTATTTTTGGAAATTCTTTAAAGGGGATAAAATAAAATTGGTAACCTTTTTTTTTGGTTTCTTATCTTTTGTAATTCCAAACTTGTAAACCTAAACCTTTTTTAAAATATAAAATTTTTCCTTAATATTAAAAGCCCAATTTGAAAATTTCCTTCCTGGTTCCAGGTTAATTAAAATATAGTCAATTTTTTTCTAAGATTTGAATTTTTAATTTAAAATGTCCCTTATTTTCCCTTTTCTGTTAGCAATTGTTGAGATTCTATCCCAAATTTGGAATTTTGTGGAATTTTTCCTAAATTTCCAAAAGTCCATTTTTTGGGCTAAAAGGATCTTTTAATAAGTTTGGCCTTAATTAATAATAAATTTGGTGGTTTTGCATTCAGAAATAAATTGGCTATTTAAATTTTTCCCAAAGTTTTCTGCTTCCCTTTTGGTTTTTACCCCAAAATTATATTCTTATAATTATTTTTTTAAATTTAAAATTACCATTTTATTTCCCTTTTATTTTTTTATTCTTTTTTACCTAAATATTTCTTCTTTTCAAATAGTTAATATTTCCATTTGGGTTCCTCCAATATTTCTTAATTTTAACTTTTTTTAAATTATTTATCTAATTTTACCCTTTTTTTTTTATTTGAGAATTGTTTCCCATGTTTAATTTTCCCAATTTTTTTTTAATTTTCCCGGCAATTTTTTATTTAAAATAAGCAAATTTTGCACCAAAATTCAAACTTTAAAAATTTAATACTTCTTGTAAAGGGTTAAATTAAAATTGATAATTTTCTTCCTTTTTCCTAATTATTTTCATCCATTCTTTATTAGCCTTTTAATAATTTTTTCCCATAATTAAACATTTTCCCTTGCTTTTGGAAATTGAAAACATTTGTCAATTTTTTCTTTGATTTTGAATTTCTTTCTTAAGATTTAAAGTTTCTTATTCCTTTTTCTTTATTTATAATATTTAAATAGTTTTACCCAATTATTTGGCTTTTAAATAAAAGTAAAAACCTATATTAGATAATTTAATTAGTATTTTTAAATTTCTTATCCTAACTTTACAATAAATTTTCCCTTCCAAGTTTTGTTTTTTGATTTTCTGTTAAATTTTTAATTTTTTTAAATTGTTTCCATTTTATTTTTTTTTTTTTTTGAATAAAACCTTATTTTTTATATTTTAGTTATTCTATTTATTTAAATTACTCTTTATGTTTTGTTTTTTTTAATCTTAAATTTGGTTAATGATTTAAGAGGCTTTAATTTAATTTTCCCTTTTTCAAATTTTTAATTTTTTCCAAATAGAATTTTACCAAATTCAAATTTGGGTCCAAAAAATTATTATTATTTCAATTGTAAAGGATACTTCCTTTTCCCTTTATTTATTTATTTTGGTTATTTTCTAATTTCTTTTCCTTACTTTAAATTGAATACCTTTAAAATTTTTAATTTGAATATTGAATTGGTTTGGTTTAATGAATTTAATCCTTTTAATCTTTATTTAAATTTTAGGCTTATTGATTAATATTGGCTTTTGAAACCTTAATTAATTACAATTTTATCCATTTTAAGAAAATTTTCCATTGTTTGGTTATTTTAATTTGTTTTAATTGTTTTAAATTTCCAATTAGGGGGTTTTGAATAAAGAAGGGTTTATATTGTTGGAAGATTCCAAAGGAATTATCTTTCCTTTTCCGTGGGTTGGGTTAAACAAGGAAAATTAAGAAAGGGCAATTTTGTCCTCTTCCTTTTGCTAAAGTTATTTGTTTTCAACCAACCTTTTTTTGATTCCAATTTTCTAAAATTCCCATTAACATCTGTAAGGAAATTCCTTTTCAATTTAGATTTTAATTTATTTCCACATTGTTAAGGTTTTGGAAATTGAATTGGTGGTTGTTAAACAAGTCCTTTTTTTTGTTTTGGGTTTTTGTTTTTTTTTTGCTTTATTTTCCCCCTTAACTTTCCAAAACTTTAAGGAAGATTCCCGGGTGGCTTACTTTTAAGGAAATTTTTGGGTAAAGAGGACTTTGGAAAACAGGGATCAAGTCTCTAATCCAACCCTGGCTCCCTTTGAGGGGGATTTACCAAGGAACTAAAAAGTTTCCGGGCTCTGCCTTCTCTGAAGGGATTTTTCACCTATTCTTTTCCTTGTAATTTTATTCCCCATTTGGCAACCATTGTTGCAAATTACCTTGGGAACCTGTTGGAATTTAAGGACCAAATTTAATGGTTCTGGAGGAATTAACCCCTTAAAAGGTCCTTTTTGGGGTTTTGTTTTTTTTCTGTTAATTTTCCCTTCATTCCCAAGAGGAATGCAAAAACCGGTACTTTATAACTTCCCTTTGTAGCATGGATCCAAACAGGCAGGGAGGCCTTGTGGAACGGCCTTTTGGTCTTTAACATTTAAAATTTATTTGGAATTTTTTGTTAAAAAAAAATTCCTTAATTAAATCCTTTTCCAAATTTTTTGATTTTCTTTAATTTCTTTCCCATTTGGAACCAGTTCCTTCATTAATGGGAATATACATTACCCCTGAAGTTAGTGCTTTGGGACCAACCGAACCCAAAATTTTCCTTTTTTAAATTTAAAGGGAAAACTTCATTTAGGTTTTTTCCCTCTATTTTCCTTTTCTTTTAGTATAAAAACCTTTAAACTAAAGGTTCCTTAAAATAATTTGATGGGATCCACCTTTATATTTAAAATTGACCTTGGTTAAATTTAATTAATTATTTAAATATTTTGGTTAAAATAATTTTTATTCCTTTCAATTAAATCTTTTTTTTTTAAAGAAATTTAATTTAACATAGTTTCAATTTTAACGTCCTTTTTTTGCATTAACCCCCATTTTTAATATTTTTGGGAAATGGTTAAACCAATTCCTTTTTATTTCCTTTTATTTAGGTCTTTGTTTTTTTTATTTTTTTTCTGGAGATATAAAGTTTTTTTTGTTCCTAAAAATAATTTATTTCCACCCCTTATTTAAAATGCTTATGTTTTTGTTTAATTTATTCCTTAAAAAAATTCTTTTCACATTTTATTTGCTAACCCATTAATTTACTTTTTTTTTTTTTAAAAGGGAATTTTAATTATAGTAAATTTAATTTTTTAACTATTTAAATTTCCCTTTAAAATTTTAATTTTTTCCCCTTTATTTCTTTTTTGTTTTTATTTTTTTTAATCTTATTCCATAAAAGTAAATTATTCAATTTTTACCTTGTCTTTTGTCTTTTTCCTTTTAATTTATTCCTTAAAAATTTTTTCACTTTGTTCTAAAAATTTATTAACCTGTTTTAATTTGGGAATTTAACATAAATTTTTTCTTTGAATTTTAATTAATTTTTTTTATTCTTGTTTGAATCTTTCCCTCCAACTAAAGGAAGGAAGCTTTTTATTCTTTCCCTTTTTATTTGGTTTCGATTATTTTCCCCCTTTTTTCTTTACCTTTCCTTTTTTTTATTTAAAAATAAATTTTTTTTTATAATTTTTAGGTAAGGTTTTGGGAAGGAAATTTTTTAATTAAAGTTTTCATTTTCCTTTTATGTGGTTTTTTAATTTTTCAATTATTTTTTTTATTTTAAGAATTGTTATATTTTTTAGAACATTGTTTTGGAGGAAATTTCTTAATTATTAAGTTTTACTTTCTTATGGGTTTTCATTTTAATTATTATTTTAAATTTATATTTTAAATTTCCATAAGGTACCTTTATACACATTTTTACATTTAATATTATAATTATATATATATATTATATTTTAATATACAACAAATAAATTTAATTTCATGTGTGTATTCCATACAATTTTTGTGGTTAAAAATTAACTTAATATATAATGGGCTTGGGTTCCTCTTTTATCTACCTATTTTATTCTACTGCATTTTAGACACAAAACTCTAATCAAGGAAATTTAATACAAATATTTTATTTTGAACTGCAACCATTTCTATTATCATCTGTGAAGTATTTTTCCACTTGAAGCAATTAAAATGATCTATTTTGTCTTTTGCAATTGTTTCTGTCTTTTGTATATTGCTTACCTAAAACTGAAATTGATTTATTATGTTCCATTTTTAATATATTATATTAAGTATGAAGATCAAATATTCATTCAAAGTATATTGTGTATGAAGTATGACATAAGTTATTTTTCTGAGCCAAATTTCTACCACTTTTTTCTATTTTAAAAATTAATTAATTAAATATAGTATAAGGAATAGGAAGCTAAAGAGTTTGGGTGAAGTTTAAGGTTCTTATGAATTATAATTTTAAAAAAATTCAAAATTGTAATCAAATTGAGAATCAATAATGACTTCATTGAGCTCAAAATGAAACATGGCTCCCTCCTTTAGTAATTTATGCATGAAGAATGAGGCTTGCATCATCACATATTGTTAATGATCAGATAAATTTTGCTCAGCTCTTATTTGTTGAGAAGGATGTTGTTATATATTAAAGACAAACTGAGTCCAGTGAATCAGGAGTAGCAAACTTTTTGCTCTTTTCTACAATACTATGACACCAATGTTTAACTTCTAGATATACAGCCTGAGAAATTAGGATATTACTGCAATGAGAAAACTACTTCTGAACTCTACCAAAACATAAAATAATGAGTGGAATATATAGTTCAATTTTTTCTGCATGTATTTTTCAAATTATATAGAAAAAAAAACATTCTTATTTTTCTGGTAGTATTTATATTGCATGAAAATGAGTCACTTTAAGAATGCTATTTTAAAATAAAGGAAAACTGCCCAATATTTTCATGATATTTTGCTAGGTACCAAGTGACCTTGAGTAATAGCTTTTAATATTAAATAATAATAAATACCTATTCTCATCTTCATTCAAAGTACTTCTATAGGGAGGTAGAGCCAGGATGGCGGAGAATACACAAGTGACATTCTGAACTCCCCTCATACCCTCACTACTAATTACCAAATTCAGACTCAAAAATAGTACTTGACTGGTAAAATTCATGAAGATTGGCAGTACAACAATTTACCAGCAGAAGATAATCTGGAAGGTCACCAGAAAACGTTTGTGCTGAGTGGCAGGAGCAAGCCAGCACAAGAGGAGAATAAGAAGGAAGGCAAATACTAATAGGACTGAAGGAGGGATATTGGATATTGATATTGGGTATCCAATGTTTTATTTAATTCTAGTCTTTTCCTTATGAAATCCTTCTATTTCCTTCAATGATCATTTTCCCCATGAAATCTTATGCTTAATGTGACCTGGGGGTGATTCTTGACTACAATCCTAGCTCCTTTTCCTTCTGAAATATCATGTAATCATGATCTCTAATTCTTTAATGCTGCAGATGCAAATTCCTTTGTAAATCTTGATTGTGATTTCCCAATATTTGTATTGTTTCTGCCTGATGCCATGTAGTATTTTTTTTTCTTTTGAACTTAAAGTTCTGAAATTTGACTATAATGTCCCTTATAGATTCTATTTTGGGATTTTCTTTCCTAAAGGATCTGATCTGTAATTCTTTCAATGTCCCTCTGCCCTTTAATTCAGAAAGAAAAAGAAGGTTCTTGATAATTTCTTGGAAGGTGGTATTTGGGTTCTCTCGGATTTTTGGGCCTTCTAGGGTTTTAGAGATTTTAAGACTGTCTCTCCTAAAGGACCTTGGGTGATTTTCATTGAGTTATTTCATATTTTCTTCCATTTCTTGAATTTTTTGTTTCCGTTTATTGTCCTTTAGACTAATTAACTTCACCTGTCCAAATCATTACTTTTAACTTTTTTTTAAGGTATTTTTTCCTTTGGATTTTTGGACTTTTGGTTTCTTTCCTTTCCTTTAAGGGCCAAATCCAACTTTTTAAGTAGTTGTTCTTTATTTCCAAATTGTTGATGATTTTTTTAGGCTAGTTTTTTTTTTTTTTTTGGCTTTGCCCATAGGTGACTTTCCATTGTTCTCTTTTGAGTTTCTAACTTGATCTCTCTTGAACCCATGATAACTCTTTATGTTCTGATTCTTTTTTTTGATTTTGTTGGTTTCTATCCAGGCTTTTAGTCTTTTTTCATACTTTAACATTTAAACTCTTCTCTCATTGGAGGAAGTGGCCCTGTCCCAGGATTCTTGCGCTGGGGACTGGAGACAATGGCTGTTTATGTGATGCTGCACAGATGTTGCCCCATGGGATTCTGGCAGCTAAGCTAATGCTAACCTAGGGTCTTTTCAGTGGTGTCTGGAATGTGCTAAGGCCTGTGGATTGTTTCTTTATTTTCCTGGGGCCATAATGAAACATGAAGCTGTTTGGAATATGGTCCATTTCCCAGGACAAAGGTTCATCTCCGGGGGTTTCTTGGAGTTAGACTCTGCCCATTTCCTTAGCTATTCTGAGGCATGTGGGATGGTGGGAGTTCCTCATATTTTCATTTAATTGTTCCTCTGCTCTGGGGTTCAGAATATCCCAATGGTTTGCTGAGGTGGGATCAATTAATAATTTCAAGATTATTTTCATGAACTTGCATATCATTTTCTTTTTTTCATTATTTTTCATCATAATTACAAAAGGGATTACTTTGTAAAATTAACTGTTTGTGATTTAAAAAGATATTTTCTATATTTATTATAAACATTTTTCACTTCATTTATCTGTTAATTCTATGTTTTTCTGCCCATGGGGGTTTGATGTGTGTGTGTGTGTGTGTGTGTGTGTATAGTTTTATTTTTTTCAGAAGAAAATTCAGTTGTAAAACAGGGAGAAAAGTCAATAATTCCTAAGATTTAAAGTGGAATACCAATGCTTACGAATTGTTGGAGATATCAGATGGCAGAGATGGATGGTATATTAGTTACACAAAAGAAAACCTGGAAAGTGCAGGGAGTTAGGGTTTAGTTTTAGAGCAGGTGATCTGTCCCAGAGCCTTCCATCTTATCAGGCTCATTTTAGTTGATATTTCTGTTCACATTAAGACTTCTAATTAAAGTGAACAAAATTTGAGAAACATACCCAATCTGGGATTCAGAACATCCAAATAAATGAGGCAAAAACTTACTAAAAATTTAAGAGTTTAAAAGAAATAAAAGAGGAATTCAAACCCATAGTGTTATGGGCCAGGACTTTGAAAGAAGGACTCTTACAAGATGTTAAGTCAGTGGGATTAATAAAGGCAATCATTATCTAGTTTAGCATGGTGCTTAATAGTTTTCTAGTTCAGTACATGCATTTAGTACTTAATAGAGTTCTACAAGATTCACACCTATGATAATGTAATTATAAAGACAAGGAAGGGAACCCTCAGCCAGAGGAGGGAGGAAAGACAAAAGGTCTCTGGAGCCAAGGGAGAAAATTCATTTCCATCTTCATCAACCTTTGGGTGGCTGGCCTGGCCTCCCTGCATTTTTTCTTCACTGAAACCAAAGCCCTCTGACGGCCACAAAGAAAGCTAAGGAGCACCAGGGAAGGGAGACAACAAAGAAAAAAGACCCGGATATTCTTGTGGATTACTGAACTGAAAAGAAGGCTGGTTCAAGACCTCCAGAAAAACACAAACATTACAGCATAGGTTATGATTGATAATCAAGAATCCCTCGTGATTATACTCTTTACCTTGATGAACTATGAGGTTACTGGCATGTCCACCAAGATCTGAATAGTAAGTGCTAGGTAGTTAAACACCAAAATATTCCTTCCATTGGGAGATGAGAAGAAAAGATTATGTTTTTTTTCCAAGACATAAGGGACTGATTGATTTTCAAATAATTGAATAGAAGCATTGGTTGGTATCAATTTTATAATAACAAATATGGTTAAACATCCTCTTCTCTACCTTACTTTTTCACAATAAGACTTGATTCAAAGTATTCAAAACATCATTAAAAATTTTAAAAAGAGAAGAATAATGACTTTTCAATGATTAGATAGGAATTAACTATGCCAAGGTTGCCCTATATTCCCATGGCTTCAATTCCCATGCCTTTCCACTATGCAACACTGTCTTATTAAGAAGATTCTTTGAAAACCGTACTTTAAGTAAGAGGACCACTGCCATTAAAATGTGGTAAGAATCATTGGAAAACACTCCCCAGACAATATAGAAGAAAAAAAAAAAAGATTTCTACTTAAAAATATTGTGACTTGAGGTAAGTGTTCATTTTAACAAATCGTCAAGTTAGCCTTTTAAAATTATATGGAATATGGTAGTATTTGCTAATGCTTAAGGAAGAAAAAGTATAGATTAGTTGAAATGTCATAAAATCCTTGAATTCAACCCTCCTTCTGACATTTAATCCAGTTATTCAGATAGTTTGAGCAGAGTCCCCTAATATGTCAAGTGGTATCTTTATTAGAGAGCTGGTGTAAGGATAAGTTGATAATATGTAAACATTTTCCCAAAGATTAATCACTTTATTTTTGCTAGTTATTATTTCCTCTATTATTTTCTTTGTTGAATTAAAGGAAGCAAATGAATGTGGTTTAATCTCATCTAATAAAGGTAAGTGTGAACCATTTTGCTTGCTCACCTCCAAATTTGTTATGAAGAAAGTTGTAGACCTATTAATATAGAAGCTTCTTGAAAGCTTTGGAATACTCAATAATATTCAGGGTTCATATATTCAAGGAAGAAATGCACAAAGAATGAACTTTCTCCCTGTACCCACAATAAGCTCTGAACTATGTACCTAGACAAAAAATAAAATAAAAGCAAAATAAAACTTGTACACCAAGACAATGTAAATAACATCAAAGTACTTTTTCCAAAGTTCCTTGTTGTGTCTTTTATTCTTCTTTATTAATACTTCCACTTTTTTTCTTTGCTACACCACAATTGTTTCCATGTATAATACTACTCCCATTGGAATACTATTCCCATGGAATAATGAAAACAGTTAGAGAAGGATGTATCAAATATGTAATATTTAACATTAAAATTATATTGAAAATAATTAAATTTGTTTTAATGTTTTATTTTTCTTTTAAAATAAAATTTTATTGAATATTACATGTAAAACACTACATAGCAATATATATATTTAAATATATATATATATATATATAATTTTGTATTCAAATATAAGGAATCTAATATAAGTTATATATATATATATATATATATATATATATATATTTTCAAATCTCCATAATTTTAGTGCTCTTGATCTACAATGCTAAGAAGGAGGAAATATGTTTCACCTTTTTTTTTTTTTGGATGAGTAAATTTGTTATTGAAACTAATTGTAACTCACTTATGCCTCAGTTTTCCTTTCTTTTACAATATTGTAGTTATTGTGGCTGCTGTTATATTTCGTTTCTCTGACATAATTTAAAACTTTTTAAATCTTTAATTCTTTACATTCATTTTCCTTTTTATACAGAATTATATTATATCCATTAGACAAAACATGTTCACTCATTTTATTAAAAACCTTCCATTCCAGGTTCCTTTTCCCTTTTTCCCCAGGACCTTTCACAATGCCAATCAAAAATTGCTAATCAAGATTTTGTGATAGGTAACTTACTATATACTTGCAGAATTCTGAAGGGTTTATAAAAACTATTTAGATCACTTAACAATATGATATTGTGTTTATATTATCTTAGAAGTTCAAAAGTGATTGTGTCTATTTTTGCCTTATTATCTAGATTGTGATTTGTGAAAAAGAAAAAAAAAGTATTTAAATGTGTTTTTCTCTTATTAGTAATGTTTTTAAAATAATTAGTGATAATTTACTATTCTTATTTTGTGTATACAATCTGGTAATATTATTTGAGTTCTTATCTGTCCAGGGATATGAGATTTAAGATTTATCTATTGATGACAATTTCAAATAAAATTTAAATTTCAAACTTTTCCAATATTATATGAAAAGTAGTGTTTCTTAATTATCATTGCATTAACATTTTTTCATGAGAAACGTTTCATTTCATACAACTAATTTGTTCTTTTTTGTTTGTGTTCTTTTCTTGTTTATTTTGTTAATAAAATTGCTTTTTATTGGGCCAATAATATTGTTATGGAAGACAGAAGGAGCTGACATGATATCCTTCTTATGATATTTGATATTTCTAAGAACTTTTTCAAGTCACTTAAATTCTCTGACATTGGATTACCACCCATGTGAAAAGGAGGTATTAATTGTCCTTATCTCAGTGTATTTTCTTCAATGAATGAGAAATACTATGTAACATACTTTACAAAACATCAAACATTGAAAATATTAGTTACTTTGTGAGTTTTCTAATTGTGGATCTGGAATGGACTTCTTTATTTTATTCATCTTTAATTTAGTTTGATCTTATGTGTCAATTATATACACACATAATTAATTGTAATTGTGGACAAAAACCTGAAAATTCTGGCAAGCTAAAACTTAAGGAAGAACCTTAAACTATCTTATAGATAAGGAAAATAATATTTTCTTGTAATGAGTCTATTCTTAAGAAGACAATCACTTAATTCAGAGATCACCCCTCTTTTTGCAAGAATGCAGAACAATAACTATAATACTGTCTGACACTGAAACATGCATGTCTCCTATTTGCATAGAAATATTGTGAGATGAATGAGGTGTGTATTTTCTGTAATGGCAAATCTCATGATTTGTTCTAAATAGTTCTAATTTGTTGTGAGAATGCTATCATGTGATTGTGTGCTTCTCTGTATGAGGGGTGGTTGCCTCAGAGAGGGGCCAACAAGCAGAGATAGGTATAAAAGTTACATCAATGTAAAAAAAAAATGAACAGTAGACCCAAAAAATGCTGCTCTTGCTATTCTTCTGGAGAAAAAATGGTGAAGATAATTGAAATGCAAGGTATATACTCAAGGAATAATGCTAAGTGGTTTGATGTATTTAAGGGAGGTCAGTATTATTGTGACCCAATTCTTTATGCTAAACTTTGGTCTTTATTTGTATGTTTACTTCTTTTATTTGGTTTTGGTTTTGCCTTTTCTATGAGGTCAGAGACATAGAATGGAGTAGCTTTTCTCTTTATATAGATTAATGAGAATTTAGTCCAAATTGTAATTGTAACATATGTTCCTTTAACTTTGATGAATTAATCTATATTTCTCTACAAGTGGGAAGAGAGAGGATTTGGCACCACCTAAAGATATTGTGTAAACATTTTCCTTAAAAGGAACTTTCATTTACCAATTCCAAGCTGTTTCAGCCTAAATGGAAGTTTGGGAAAACAAATCAATGTTAAATGGGTAAAATTTGGGAAGTAAAATGAATATTTTATAGATTGGTACAATGAAGGCCCTTCCTGAGTTTGGTTTGCCTTGAAGGAAATTATTAACCATTTTTGTCACAATTTCCTACTTATAATAAACACTGGAAAAGGAAATGTTTAAACCATTCCAATGTTTTCCAAAGAAAGAATCCAAAGAGTCCAAAGCATTAATGATTGTGATGATTGAACAATATCAAAGAATAAATATCTAATTGTTGGATTTTATGTCATAATCTCACTCTGTTTTATTAGCCAATGAGTGATAAATCTATATGCTGAAAATGCAGAATGAAATAATGCTTAAACTTCAACAAATAAACTAACTCAAATTAGTGCATGGATTGAAACAAGATTGTTGCCCACCATTTCCTTTATGTAATTTATTTCATATAAAAAAGCTTAACAACGTCTTAAAAGTTCTAATATTTAACTATTAAAAATTTAGAATTGATTTTCCATACCAATTATTTTTTCTTTCAAATCTGTTAAATCATAAAAATCAATCCAAAGAAGTCAGAATTTCTCAATGAAATCGCTTCTGTATCATAAATTTGTTCCAAATATGTTTTCTGTGAGCCTATAGACAATAATTTGGCATCATAATATTTAACAACCAATTTTTCACTTCTACAATTGATCACAAAACATTAATGGTTTAAAGGAATCAATAGACTCGTGACTTTCCTAGGAAAAGATTTCATGGAAATGATAGTGAATAAATAATGATTCTGACAAGGAAGTCATGAATTGAGTTTGAACAATTTTTAAAATTTTTGGATTCTCCATTTCAAATAATCTTCTCAATAAAAGAGAGGTGTAAGCACAAATTTATTTTACCTTTTATGGATGAAAATTGCAGAAGAATTACAACAATTCAATTAACTTATTTAGTTTATCTATAAGTTAGCACTCTAATTCAAATCCAATCATATATGCCTTACATTATAAAACTAAATTTTGTTTCATATGTTCGAATGTTTAGAAATAGAGGTTAAAATGAGTAATATTAAAAGCTTAAATGATATTGACACATTCTCCCATCACAGAATTGTAAACATTAATCTGAAAAAAAGATCTCAGAACTATTCTAATCCTTATATAATATAGTTGAGGAAGCCAAGGCACAATGAAATCAAATCACTTGTTCAAGACATCATTTCATAAGCACTAAAAGAGATATTTCAATATGAATTTTATGAGTACAGATTGAATGTGTTACCAAGTTATCACAATGTAAGAACTAAGATAGTTAGAGAGAAAGCATGGTTAGGGATCAGAATGAATCTTTATTAAATTTAAAGGAGTTATAACATTTTTGCTTTTTTGTATCATCATGCTTTAAGAAATATCAATCCTATTCACTCGTATATTCCTTCAAAAACAAAGAGCTACTACTCCATGATTTTAATTATTTTCTACATGGAACAAATTGACCAGATTCAAGTGTTAGCTCAAATTAAAACTCAATATTATGTGTCTATGTTTCTATGTGTTTCTGCATATAGGTATATGTATGTATACATATCTGTACACAGAGATACATACATATGTGTATCTGTCTTTATGTATATACAAGCATATACAAATATAAGTATATGTAAACATTTTCATAGATACACAAGGTTTTTTGGTTTGTTTGTTTCTTTTTTGTTTTTTTCCCTGTACAACTAAATGTTTAATTCTGTGTTTAATAGATATTACATCAGGAATGAATAGACCAAGAATTCAAAGTAAATTTTGAAATGAGAAAAATTAATTTTATGTTATTCATCTGTTATCACAGATGAAATAATTTCTAAAAGTGGCATTTTAAAGATAATTCAATAAAAATATTCAGCAATAGGAAGGATCTATGAACTCATATCACAATAGTGATCCATACCTTAAATATGCATTTGTTATTCATGTGTTGTGCTATATATTATTTCTATACCTATATGGCAAGACCCTTGTTGACAAAAAAACTCCAATTTTTTTTGTTTAATTTTAATTTTTTATGATGTTATTTTATTTTTCCAAGTACATGCACAAATTGTTTTCAACATTCACCTCCTCAATAAGTGTTCCAGATTTTTCACTCAATTATGCTTCCTTCCTTTATCCAAAACAGAAAGTAATCTGATATAGATCAAATTAAAAATTTTGTAAATATATTTTCCATATTTTGTTCCAGTTGGGAATTTTAAAAAAAATCAAATCAAAAGGGCAAAATAAAAAGATGAGCCTGGAAAAATAAACAAATAAACAAATAACAAGAAAAATGGTGGAAATCTATGCTTTGATCCACATTGAGTTTTCATCTTTCACTCTCTGGATGTGGATGGCAGTTTCATCACCAATTTATTGAAATTTCCTTGAAGCACCTGATTATTGAAAACAACCTAGTCCAACATAGATGAACATCAAATATTCTTTTTGTTAGGGTATATAATATTTTCTTGGTTCTGCTCACTTCCCAAACCATGGAAAATTTACATAAAGGGCAGAATCTTGGAACCCAGATGGGAATAATATATGAAAATTCATGATTTAAATTCTCATAATAAAATAATTCGAGGATGGGACAAATGTCTGCTAGCAAAAGTGATCAGGGAATGCCAAACAGAAGAAAAAGTAAAGTTGAGAAAGGCTTTAAGAGAATGGGGAAAATCTGATAAAGTGAGATGATTAGGAAAAAAAAAATTCCAGAGATAAAAAAATTCATGAACAAAGCCTAAAAAACAATAATAATATAACAAGGCACTCAGGATTAGTAGTGTTGGGGAATTAAAAGAATATCCAATTCCATATATTTAAGATCTTGTGTAAAAGCCATTGCTTCTAGTATCAGGAGAACTGTGATGACTGTGTATTTTAAAATCAGCCAGAGTCAGGAATTTAGGTTAAGGGAAAATCTTCAATCTTTATTCTTTTTGAGGTGAATGGGGGATTAGCAATGTGAACAGCTGGGACAGGAACCAGCCAGCAGTCTCTTCTGCCTCTCTCTCTGCCCTTCTATCTCCACCACCAAAATCGTCATTTCTTATACGACACATCAGGATTTGCACAAATCGTGGGCAGAGGCCATTCTTTCTCCAAGCATATATATTAATAGAGTATGGTCCAATTACTATTTAGCCTTACATGCTTGGGACCTCAGTGCATCAACTCGAACTTCAGCCCATTACAGAGAACCTTTGAAAATCAAAATGTTAATGGTGGAATGGTGATATAGAAGGCAGCTATGAAATTAATGGTGATTTCAAAGGTTTTACTGGATACCATTTGTAAATTCAGTATTTTCACTAAATATTCAAAAAAGTAGGGTTATAACATTAATACACTCTCTCACATATAGTTCAAACTTAACTTAAATTCATTTGTTGACTTTGACCGTCTAAGAGAGAAGCAGTGATCACTTAGCAGTGATCTTTACAGAATAAAACATTAAATGGGAACTATTCATATGAAGACTCTACATAAATTATAAAGGTTAAGAGTGATATGAGATCATTTGCATTATACCCTCTCTCTATCCCCTTTCTATATTTCTTTTGTTTTAATTTATTTTAATAACTTTTTATTGAAAGAACACATGCCAGGGTAATTTTTTACAACATTATCCCTTGCACTAACTTCTGTTCTGATTTTTCCCCTCCCTCCCTCCACCCCTTCCCCCAGATGGCAAGCAGTTTTATACATGTTAAATAGGTGACAGTATATCTTAGATACAATATATGTGTGCAGAACTGAACAGTTTTTTTATTACACAGGGAGAATTGGATTCAGAAGGTATAAATAACCTGGGAAGAAAAACAAAAATGCAAATAGTTTACATTCATTTCCCAGTGTTCTTTCTTTGCTTGTAACTGTTTCTGTCCATCACTGATCAATTGAAACTGAGTTAGACTTTCCTTTTCAAAGCCATTCCAATAGGGAATAATCCTTCTAAATATCGTTTTAAGGTTTATAATTATCCTCCTGGTTCAATTTCTTCAAACTTTCCACATCATTCAATAAAATTCTTCAACCTTCTCCAATTATAATCCTTCTTTTCCATTTGGCCAAACAAAAACTTCATAACATTTTCCATGGCCCTTTTCCCATTCTCCTTTGGGTGGCCCAATCCAACATTTTCCCTTTTGGATCAAAAGGGGCCATTTAAAACTTTTTTGGAATAGGTTCCTTTCCCTTCCAGGGTACTTTTTCCCAATTGGAAACAATGTATCAGGGTTGCACCAATTTTAAACTTTTAAGAATTTTCCAAATTTTCTCCAAATTACGGTGTGTTAAATTCCCCAAATGCTTAATTTCATTTTCCCTGTTTTTTGCAATTTCCCCTTCCAAATAATTTTAATTTCTTTCCTGGAAATTTCTTTGCCAAACGACCATTTTAATTGGGAATCTTGAATTTTTCTTTAAATTTGATTTCGATTTTAATATATTTTGGAAAGATTTTTCAAAGGCTTGGAAAATGTTTTTTAATTTTTCCCTTTCTAATCTTGTTCATTATTTTTTGACCAAAATTTTCAATTGAAAATAAATTTTATTTTTATAAATTAGGTCTTTTCTTTTTTTGGAAATTCCTTTTCAAACCTTTGGGGGAAAAATGTTTTCCCAATTTATTTATTTCCCTTCTTTAATCCTTGGGCCTAACCCATTTGTTTTGTTTGTACAAAATTTTAATTTGTATAATCCAAATTTTATTTTGATAATAATTTCCCAATTTCCCTTTTGGTCAAAGAATTCCTTTCCCCCCAAAACTGGGGAACTTTTGGTTTTCCAAATTTAATTTATTAAATTTATTCTTTGCCATCATGAACCCTTTAACCTTTCCTTGATTAAACGGTTGTTTCTTAGGTCCAAATGGTTTTTCCGCCAATAATAATTTTAAATTCCCCAGGCCACCTTTTTTGATTTTTTTTCTTAATTCCCTTAAAATTGGGACCTTTTGGTTTTTCAAATAACTTGATTATTTTAAAGTTAAATTGGTTTTTGGGTCCTTTGAACCTAAAACCTAATTATTTGGAAAACTAGTCTTTTCTTAGCCAAACCCCAAAGGTTTTAAAGTTTAAATCTTTCCATTTTTAATATTAATTTTGTTGGAAAGTGGCCAACCTTTTCATTTTTTTTTCCCATTTAATTTTAAATTATTTACCTTTTGTTTTCCTTTTGAACTTTGTTGGGTTTTTTAATATCAAAAATGTTTAATGGGACCTTGGATTTATTTTATAGCCTTTCCCTTAAATTTCAAGTTAGTTTGGGAATAAATTTTCATTTTTTTAATTAATATTTCCACCCAAAAATCCAAGGAAATTTAATTTTCCATTTGTTGGAATTATTTTTAATTTTTGTTGTTGGAAAGTTTTTTTGGAATTTTTCTTAAAATTTCTTAATTTTCCCTTGGGAAATTCCTCAATTTTTTTATAATAAAGTAAATTACTTTAAAAATGGAATTTTTCCTTGGAAACTTTTCCTTTAAATTTTGGTTAAAATATGTTTTGAATTGTGGGTTTATTTTATCAAAGGCCTTTCCTTTTCTTAAGTTAGGAAATCAAGTTCCAACAGGAAAGTTTATTCCTTTATTTTGACCAATATTTACAGCCCAAAAGAAACCTTCCACAAAAGGAAAGGAATTGTCCAACTTGGTGAATTTTCTTCCGGATTTCCTTGGGACCTTCCCAATTGAAGTCCATTTGGGTTTTCTTCAAACTTTTAAATTTCTAAAAATGGTCCTTATTTTTTAACCCTAAATAAACCTTACCTTCAAAAACCCAATTGTTTATTTCTTTTGAAACCTTTCCCTTTCCCTTTGGAAATCCCTTTTATCCTATTTCCAGAATTTTAGGAATATTTGGACCTGAAGGAAAAACCATACCTTTTTACCTGTTTTTTTTGGTTTTTATTTTAGGAGGTTCTGTTATTTGGCTTATGGGCTTCCAAAATCTGTTTTCACTTAAAAGGCCTTTACTTTTTTACTGAACCCAGGCCCTGTTTCCCAATGGTATTGCCTTGGGAACAAAGGGGGGTAATTGTTCAGTAGGGCCATTCAAAAGTTTTTAAAAATTTGTTTCTAAAAAAATAATTTCCTTTATTTTTTGGTACTTCTAAAATAGATTTTGGGACAAATAATCAGAAATTTTCTTTGAAGTTAATATTTTGACCGGAATTCCCTTTCTATTGTCTATTTATTTCCTATTTCCCTTGAAATCCATGGGACTATTTGAAGAAACCATCAAATTCAATAAAATCCAAAACCTTTTACCCGTTCTTTTTCAATTAAGGTTTATGTTTAATTCCAAGGGGTTCCTGTTATCCAAGGTTTTCTTAAAAGAAAAAATTAAGTTCGGAAAATAAACCAAGGTCTTCCCTTTGTTACTATTTATTCCATGAAACCAAAGAAGATGCCCAGGAAAAGGGGGTTTGTTGGTGGGGTTTTTTTAAAAGGAAAAAAACCAAAAAGACCAAAACTAAAAAAACAAAAGCCAAGGGAGGGGTAAGGAAGGAAAGAAATTCCGGAAAAATTAAACCTTAATTTTTCCAAAAGGAAGGAATTAATTTTAAAATTTAGTCCTTTTTAAAATTTTTTTTAGGTTTAAAATTTTATTCCTTATTGGAAAAATTCTCACCATTGGTTTGGGCACTTTTAAAGGCGGAAACCTCCATTTCAAGAAATTTTCCGGTTTATTTTTTTACCCAATTAAGTAAATTTTTTCCCTATTAAGGTTGGAGCAAGTTTGGGAAATATTTAATAAAACAAATTTCCTTAATGAAGGAAGAAAAAAAAATTGAAAGTTTTTGAAAAGGAAAGGTTGGTAAGAAAGGCTCCTTTTTGGAAACATGATTTTGTTTCCATTTTTTGAAAAACAAGTTTCCGTTAAAGGTTTTGTTGTGTTTGTTTTTTTTGTGGAAAAAGGAAAGAAAGTAACCAAGGCCCATAAATTAATGAAAAAACCACCGGGAAAAAAGGAAATTTGGGAAAAAAAGAAGGAGAAATCCGGAGACAATCTTCCTCAAATTCCTTGTGCAAATTAAAGGATGATTAGTTAGATAAAATTAATCTTTTTATTTTTTGGAATTAAAAGGTTTATTTTAGGGGAGGATTTAAATTTAAGTTAAAACCAAATAGGGCCTTCCTTTGAGATTTTTCATGTTTTTCAACCCAAATTTTAAATAATTTCTCCCGAAATTCCAGGGGCAGAAGGAAAAAGAAATAAAAAAAATTTAACCTAAACAATTTAAAGTAAAAGAATCCTTTCCCAATGAAAGTGGTAAAGGGTTTCCTTAAAAAAGTAAACCCCGGCTGGCCGGGAACTATTTAACCAAAGGGTGGACAAATATTTTGTTTTGGATCCAAAAAGAATTAGTCCTCTTTGGTTGGGTAGGACGGGAAAGCCCTGAAGGGCCCTAAAGGAGAAAAAGACAGGGAAAAAACAAATTGAAAAAAATTCTTTCCAACCTTTGGAAATTAAATTGTTGAAATTTGGACTTAACCGCATTGGTTGAAAAGGCCAATCGGCCAAAGCCAAAATATGGAGAAGAAGGGGAAACGTAATAGGTTCCAATTTTTCTTCAAAATTTTTCAATTAAAAGAAGTTTTAAGAATTAATGGAGGAAAAAATTGAAAAAATTTCAGGGCCTCCTTTTGAGGAATATTTTTATCTTAACCATTTTAAATAATAATAGAGGAAATTCAGAGGGCAGAAGGGGCCAAAAGACAAGGGGTGAAATTTCACCCTAAACCAATTTTGTGGTGGGGAGGAAGGATCTTTTCCAAGGGAGAAAGAGAAAATAAAAACCCAGGGTGGGCCCCAATCCCAACCCAAGTCCAGGGACCTGCCCCCTTGTAACCACTTTTCGAACCCAGGGAGAAGCCAATTTTTTTATGGCTGGTTTTAAAGTCTTAGAAGGGATCTTGTTCTTTAAGGGAAAAAAAGGGGAATTTTTGGGAACAGGGACAAAAAGACAAAAAAAAAGGAAACAAAAACAGAAAAAAGAAGAGACAAATTAAACCTGGAAAAAAACAAACCCTTTTCCTGGACCCAAAAGGGGAAATCATTTTGAATGAGGAATCCATTGTTAAAAAAAAAAAAAGGAAAATTTTCTGGAACCAAAGAAAATGGAAAGAAAGGAGGGAGGCCCAAAGCTAAAGGCTCCCACCATTTTTAAAGGAAATTCCAAATTTCCATTAAGAAAATGAATTTGTTGAACTGGAAAAAAATGCTTAAAAAAAAAAAAATTTACCTTGGAAAAATTCCAAGCCAAATAAAATCTTGTTTAAATGTTAAAAGGTGGGGGAAAATTCTTTCAAATTGGGAAAAGGCTAAGGGAGCAACAAGGAAGAATTCAGCAAGGAAACCCAAAATGGAAAAAATGCAAATATTTTGGGGTGCAATCTAGGGAAACTTTGGGTGGAATTTGAAAAATATTGGGAGCCTTGGCCATTTGGAAAAAGAGAACCAACAGAAAGTAAAAAACAAGGGAAAATAGAATTGAAAGCTTGCATCCTAAGGGACCTTCCAAACCCCCCAAGAAATTAGCAAATCTAGAATTCAGACCAAAGGTCCGCAAGCCAAACGCTTTCTTAAGGGGCCCCGGTCCCCTCCACCCTCATTAAAAGTCGAAGAGGAAATGTTTGGAAAAACCAACCCAACCCAAAAAAAAAAAGAAATTCTTTAAAAGTTTCCGTTTTTTCCTTTTTAGAAAAACAACCTTTAAATTTTCTCTAAAATGAGCAAAAAAAATAAAAAAACTTAACTATTATTTCCTTATAAAAGATAAAGAAATAAGTTACCTAAACCTGGGGGAAGGACAAAAAAAAGGGTTAGGTTAAATCCATGGAAAGGAAAAAACCATTTTCCTAAGAAATAGGGATGAAAATCACGAAAAATTTTAAAAAAAAAAAAAAAAAGGGAAAAATTTTCCCAACCAAGAAAATGGAAAGGGAAAAGGAAAAGTTGAAGGGAATAAAAAGCTAAGGAAAGGGAATACTTAAATTTAAAGGAAAGGGTAAAGAAATCAAATTTGGGAAAATAACTAAAGGGAACTTGAAAACAGGGTTGCTCCAAAAAAAAAATTAAGGGAAAAATGGAAAAAATAAAAAAACAAATTCAAGTTAAAAATTTAATTTTAAATAAATTGAATGGGATATTAAAAAAAGTAGGAAAAAATATTAAAAACCAAATTAACAAATAATTGTTACCAAGGAAACAACAAAGGAATCATCAAGGAAACCAAAAAATCAATAATTGGGAAAAAGTCAAAAATATCCTTTGGGAAAACAAGAAAGAAAATTGATCCTAAAAAAATGGGGAAATTTATTAAAGGAATTGGAAAAAATATAATAAAAAAAAACCTGGAACACTAAATTTTAAAAGAAATTAAAAAAGAAGAAATGAAACAAAAATTAATAGGGAAACCAAGGCACCAGAATTGAAAGAAAAAATTAAATGGATCAATTAAATGAAAGTATTGAAAAAAAATAAAAAAAAGAAATAAGGTGCCAAGCTGAACCTATCAAAACAAAAAAAGAAAAAAACCTTTGGTTTGACTAAAAAAACAATTTCAAATAAGGGGTTTCAAATAAAATAACCCAATTAGCAATCTGGTTTAAAAACCCAAAGGCCCTTTGGAAAATTTATTATTTGCAAAACTTGGGGATAATTGGAAAAAAAATAACTTACCCAGTAAATGATACCCCAGGAAAGGAAAATGGGGGCCATTTAAATGGGAATAAGGAAAATTTTAAATTTAGAAAAAAAATTTAACCCTTAATTTAAAAGTTTTGACCAAATAATAGAACCCCTTAAAGCAACCCAAAAAGGAAAAGGAAACCCTTTGGAAATTTTCCTTGAAAAGATTGGGCAATAAAGGAAAAGGCCCAGCTTTTGTTTCCTAACTTGAAAGGTTAAAAAGGGAAAAGCCATTTCCAGGAAAAGGTAAAGGATACAACAACTTTCGAGGAAAGGAAACCCATAAATTTTCCAAAAATTGGAAGGGGAAATGAAATTAAAATTGGAAACCCTACTCCTCAAAATTTTGGGGTTGGAAGGAGGAAGTAAAAATTGGGAATATTCATTTTGGTGGGAAACCTTCCATTCCATTGAAATTGGAAAGGGAAAAGGGAAAAGTGAAGGGAATTTTTCTAAAGGGAATACTTAAACTTTTAAGGAAAAAGGACCGATAAATTTGGGAACCCGGTGGGGGGAAAGGAATTAAAAAGGAGGGTTGTGGGGAAAGGAATTTAGGAAATTAATTATTTATAAGAAAAGAAGGAGGAAAAAGAACGGGGTTTTAACAAGTGCAAGAAATAACAAACCGGGTCTTTAATATAAAATGAACAGGGGTTATTCCCCTGAAAGGAGGAAGTTTTTGCAAAGAAAATTAAAACCACCAATTACAATATGGACTTTACAGGAAAAAAAAACGGGGAGAATACTTTTTATTTGGTTTTGGGTTAAGGTAGAATTACAATTTTCCTGGCAAAAAAGCAGGGTTTGCCATTGATCTAGATAACCGGAACAATTGTTTTAAAAGGAATGGGGCCTTAATTATTAAAAGGAACAAGGAATGAAAGGGAATAATATCTTAAAAAAATTTGCCCTGGCAATACATTCTTTAAATTTAAAAGAAAATTAAAACGAAGAAGAAAAGGACACCAAAACTTTATAATAATTTGGGGAGATTTCTCAAACTGGACCAGTTCTTAAAAACCAAAATAAAAAGAAAAAGCCAAGGGTAAATTAAAAATAGAATGAAAATGAAAAAAAATAAAATGGAAGGTTGTTTTAGTGTTTGATTAAAAACCCAATTTTAATAAAGGCAACAATTACCAAACCATTTGGTTTGGGAAAAGGGAAATAATTGTTGGAAAAGGTAGGCATTTTAACAAATAAAATAATTAAATAGCAAATTTAGGGTGGTTTCCGAAAAAACCCAAAGGTTCCCAACTTTTGGGAAAGGAAAAATTTGCAAAAACTTAAAATTGGAAATAATAAAAAAAATTAATTTTGGAACATTAAAATTTAAAAGTTTGGCAAACAAACCTAATTTTGAAAAAGATTAAAAAAAATAAAGGGAAAAATTTTACTTTAGGGCTGTAAAGGGGAAAATTTTCCAAATAGGAAATTGGACCAATTGCATAAAATTAAAAATTTCCATTATAACTTTAAAGAAATTTTTGGTCCCTTTTCCAAATTTAGAAGGGCTAAATTTAAAATAGCTTTTACCGTTAAGGTTCCCAGAATAATTTTGGGTTTTCAAAATTTTTTTAATTGGTTCTTTTTATGGAAATTCAACCTTCTCCTTAACTGAAAATTTGGTTTTAAGGATTTAACCCAACTTTTTTTCAATGTAAATTTAACTTATTTCCATCATTGGTAAAACCTTTGTTCCAAATACCCTTTGACGGTTTGCAAATTTGCAACCTGAGTTTTCCACACCAACCCCTTTAAAGGGGCTGATTAAAGGGAAAATGGGGTTGGGAAAGTGGAAAACTAGCCATGTTAAAGGGAAAGTTTAAATTAAATCCAAGTTTGTGGAGCTTCTGAATTTGCCAAAAAGTTATTGTTTTTTTTGATTTCCGGGAAAGGTGGCTTACTTTTGGGCTTAACCCCAAAGGGTTATGGGGGGGCCGATGGCCAAATTTTTTTTCAACCCTTTTTAATAGGGTAAAACCTAAAATGTTTGATGCCCACAATTTGAAAAAGATTAAGAAGTGGAAAATGAAGGGGAAAATTAGTTTTATAAAATTGGACCGGGCCAGGGAAGAATACGAGAGGGAGAGAAATTAAGGTTTGAGTAAAGGAAAGGAACAAGATTCAAAACTTCAAAAGAAACCTGATGAGGGTTTTCCTTGGGAAGTTGGATTTCCTTTACAAAGGAGGAAAATCAACCCAGGTTCATTAATTGGGATCTAATTAAATTTTGAAGATGATGGGTTTTTTGTGTTGTTTTTTTTTCCACTTTTATTGAAGAAAATATGGCTGGGTAATTTTTTTACATTATTCTTGCACAAAATATTTGGGAATCTATCTACCAAAGTAAAGTCAGGAATTATATGAGCAAAATTACAAAAAACTTTCCACACAAATAAAGTCAGATTAAATAATTGAAAAATATTAATGCTCCTAGATAGGTTGAGCGAATATAATAAAGATGGCAATACTCCCTAAACTAATTCATTTATCTAGTGTTATACTAATCAGACTTCCAAGAAAATATTTTAATGATCTACAATAAATAACAAAAAATTTCCATGGAAGAACAAAATATCGAGAATCTCAAGGGAAATAATTAAAAAAAACATCAAATAAAGGTGGCTCTAGCTGTACCTGATCTAAAACTATATTATAAAGCAGCAGTCACCAAAACCATTTGAATTCTGTCTTCCACTATTGTCCAGGCCACATTTAATATTCTAAAAATAACTAGCATATTTCTTCATTCATTGCTCTAACTGTCCGTTTATTGAGTATACATGTATAATGTGATATGCAATCTATAAAGTAATTTCTAGAATAAATTTCTGCATTAGACATGAAGAAAAATAAAAAAAAAAAGAATGAGAGAGAAAGAAAGGAAGGTGGGGAATAAAAAGGTAGGAAGGAAGGAAGGAAAATGAAAGAGCAAAAGAAAAATGAAAGAAAGATAGGGAAGAAGAAGAGGAATAATAAGAAGAAATGGAAGAAGAAAGGATGAGGAAGGGAGGAGAAATAAAGGAAGGTAAAAGGAAGGAAGGAATGGAAAGAATGAAGGGAGGGAGAGAAGGAAGGAGGGAGGAAGAAAGGAAAGAAGAAGGGAAGGGGAATGGAAAGAAGGAAGGAAAGGAGGGACGGATGGAGAGAAGGAAGGGAAGAAATAAAAGGATGGAAAGAAGGGAGGAAAGAAAGGAAAGGAAGGAAGGGAAGAAAGAAAGGAAAGGAAGGGAGGAGAGAGAAAGGAAGGCAGGGAAGGAGGGGAGAAGAAAGAAAAGAAAAAAAAATTATTCATCAATCTGTACTTCAAGTCCATCCATTTTATTTGATATGTATTGTATGTTCTTTATGAGTTCTTTGAACTTTATAAGCACTCTTGTAAAAGCAAAATTTAAACTTAGAGATGCCAATTAATTGCCAAATGGTAAGATGAATTATGTTGTATAATTGTGATAGAATATTATTGTTTTATAAGAAATGATGGTGGGAATGATTTAAGAAGAAAAACCATCTGGGAAAACTTGAATAAACTCATATAAATGAAGTGCAGAAAAGAAAATTTATACAATAACTGTTATAAAAACAGTTATGAAACATAAGAAGCAGATCACGCTGTATTTTCAACCAGTTATATTTCTTTTTAGCACAGTCAGTTTATATGCACTCATTTTTATTCACAAA